>NC_133125.1:73980284-74202784 GCF_048418815.1 Hemitrygon akajei
GAGGGGTGAGAGATCCGGTGGGAGGGGTGAGCCGAAGGTGGGAGAGAAGGAGGAGAGTGACAGAGAGAGAGAGGTAGTGGAGTAGGAAGGGAGGGTGAGGAGAGACGGATAGGAGAGGGGGAAGTGAAGGGTTGGGAAAGACGGAGAGGAGAGGCGGAAGGGAGGGGTGGGGAGAGACGGAGAGGAGAACGGGAAGGGAGGGTTGGGGAGAAACGGAGAGGAGAGGGGGAAGGGAAGAGTGGGGAGGGACGGAGAGGAGAGGGGGAATGGAGGGGTTGGGAGTGAGGGAGAGGGGAAGGGAGGGGTGGGAGAGTGGTAAATGGAAGGGTGGGCCCGAGTCAAGACCCAGGTTCCGGGTCCCTGTCCAGTCTCATGGTCAGAATCCTAACCCCGGATCCTAGTTCCAATTTTCTTGTCCTAGTCCTGCTTTCCTAGTCTTAGTCCAAGCCTAGGCCCAGCGTCCAGGGCCTGTGTCCATGTCCGGCTTCATTTCTTCCTGACTCCCCATGCTTTCTAGATAAACCTTGTCCTGTTGCCAGCACTTCAATGTCTGTATCTTGCATTTGGGTCGCTCCCAACGCCCCCTTATAACACGTGGTGAGGAAGCAGCTCACTCATTGCTCGTCTATTCCCCTTGTAAAATGTCTGCATTTTGTATCTGTTGTCTTTTCTATTCCCGGTCAGACCATCAATTCTCATTGGAGCAGGAAAGTGGATTCAATCAGTGGAAAGAACCTGAAAGGAATAGTGTTCATCAAAATCCCAAGAATCATCGACGCGATATTCCAGTCACAGATAGAGAAGGAAATGCAGAAGTGGCGTGATATCTTGACGAGAATTCTTTAGTGCATAAAATCCCTTGCAAGTCAGAATCTGGCTTCGCGAGGACACAGAGAGTCACTTCAGATATACGATGACTCCAATGTGGGAAATTTCCTTGGCTTACTGCAACTACCGGCAATCTTTGACCCTGTCATAAAGGACCACCTCACGAATGTGGTAAATCATCCTGGATTCACGTCTTTTCTTTCACCGAGTGTCCAGAACGAATTCATCCACATGATGGCGTCCAATGTTCGCCAGAGTTTACTGAGAAGAATTCGTAAAGCCAAGTACTATGGTCTCATGTTCGACTCGACTCCTGATCAGGCACACCGTGAGCAGCTGTCAGAAGCAGTGAGGCATGTGGAAGTTGATTCTGAGAGGAAAGCAGTCCGTGTTAGAGAGTCCTTCCTTGGTTTTATCCAGACAAGCCAGAAGGATGCTGAAAACTTGGTTGAAGACATCTTGAAACGCTGGAGAAGGACGAAATGCAGCTACAAGATTGTCTGTCACAGTGCTGTGATAATGCTGCTGTGATGGTTGGAGACAGAAGTGGTGTTCATCAAAGAATAAGTGAGAAAAACAACCTGGCAGTGTTTGTGAATTGCGACAATCACTCACTCAACTTGATGGGTGTACATGCAGCCAAGCGGGATACAATGATTATCACGTTTTTTTGGAACCATTGAAGCTCTCCACGTGTTTTTATCTCGTTCAACACAGGACTAGGAAAAACTCAAATACGCCGTGCCTGTGGTTGTTAAGTGGCAGTCCGAAACCAGGTGCAGTGCAAGGACAGAAGCAGTGAAGCCCGTCAACAAGTACCTTGAGGAAATACTTCAAGTTCTCCAGGACATGATAGACAATGAAAACGAGACCAGTGAAACAAGAAGTGATGCAAGGCAGCTGCACAACCACATGTTGAGTTATGATTTTCTGATTTTGCGAGGATTTTGGAACAAAGTACTCATTCGCATTGACCGTATTCAAAAGTGGCTGCAGGATCCCAGCATGAACTTCCACGATGCTGCCCTAGATTTGAAGAATGGAATATCGAAGTTAAAAGATGTCAGAGACGAAAGAAACGAATGTCTGATGAGAACTCGAGAGACGCTGGATTAACTGCTAAGGAGGAAATGGAAAGAGTCATGAAGGGAGCACTCGACCGTCTTCAGAGAGAAATGAACGAAAGGTTCGCTCGTTTGCACGACACTGGCGCCAAGTTTGGGTTCCTTCTCGATGTAGAGGGACTGTGTTACGGCGCCGGCAGTAACGACCTAAAGAAGTGCGAAAATTCGGGCGAATTGTACAACTCTGATGTTGATTGACTGCAGCCATATGAAGAAATTTTGGATTGCATAATGTTGCTATCAAGGCGGGTCAATATGAAAATATCAAGACCTGAAGAGTTTCTTGAATTTGATGTACAGTATGGAGATGAAAGCGTCTTCCCCAATAGCATTGCTATTTAGATAATGCTAACCATCACAGTTTCCATCGCCAGCTGTGAGAGATCAGTCAGCAAGTTAAAACTTTTTTTTGTATTTGAGAGCCTCCGTGAGTCTAGCAGACTCTGTGATCTTGCTCTGCTGAGTGTAGATAGAGACGAAACTGAAAAAAAAACTGAATTTTATCACATCATAGACTAATTTGCATCTGTGAAAGCAAGGAAGGTGCAGTTCTAATTTTCATGTAGTGCCATAATTTGTTAATTAAGAGATTAACCAGCTTGACTTGTATTTTTGAGCTGATATTATGGTAAAGTTATCTAAAAGATGGGTGTCAGACGTTTGGACAGGAGCACAATTTCAATGCTTGCCATAGGTGCTCTTTTCCATAGATACGCCCATGGTGGGGAGAGACGAAGAGGAGAAGGGGAAGGGAGGGGTGGAGAGACGGAGAGGAGATTATACTCCTTCCACTTGTGACTGTGTTGCCCCAGAGATGTTAACTCTGTCTCTCATCTCTCTGATGCTTTCACGAATATTTTGTGAAGTGCAGATACTGCATTAAACCCAGATACAGAGTCAAGGCAATTGTCAACATACCCGTGACCTTTCCTGATGTTCATCAGGAGGCCATGCTCAGGACGGTTGTCGTCAGATTTTGATGCGTTTTGACAAAAAAAAAATAACAGTAGAGTGTCAGGCAATAATTGAAGTATAAAGGAGAACACTCTTTTGTTTTTAAACAGAATGACACATTTCCAAACATCTTGGGCCTATCCTCTGAAGACTTGATACGGCCTAATCTACCTGCGCCCATCCACCCACGGACACACAAAACCCATTTCCCCTCCATCACTGGATTGTACAGCTCTCCGGGATCCCCCAGATTACCTACTCGTTATATTGCAGGCAAATCTCTTTTAGGAACCAGTCTTGTGTTCTGAACCTGGAGTGATGCGTCTGCGGAATGGCAAGGCAGATTGACCGGACAGCGCCCACTGAATTGGTTCTCCTACCACTGGTGGCGCAATGGTGAGTAATGGACAACTGTTACAGCAGTGTGAGTGAAAACGTTTCTGCTGACCAATGGAACATCTATTGCTCTCATCACTGAATTATATAGATTTCTCAGTCACACCTGATTCTCACCATCTCCTTTCAGTTTCACATCCCCTGGCATTGACACCTATGGCAATATATGGTTTGAGTCCACATAGAAACACTCTGAAATCCTGAACAATGCAGTCCCACCCATAGCATCGCGGAATCTTGTCCAGAACCGCGACATTTTCTCCACCAGGATTTTAAGATCATTATTATCACCTAATCTCCGGTCAAAAATTGTTTACCTATTCATCTGGCTATTATCAGATAGTTATATGGCACCTTGTTAAACACGATGTACAGACCCACCATACATCAAATAACAGCAAGCTGGCAAAAACAGATTTACAATAACTAAAAATAAATGCTGGAATTATTGAAAAAGACAGACAGTACGTTGATACGTCAGATCGAAGACCGTGTAATCAAAGCTGAACCTGTCTGTAGCAGCCATGTATCTACTCTCTATTTTCGTTGTATTCTGTGTTGCGTATTTATGATTTTCTTATGCTTCGGAGTGGGGTAGGACGGGGTAAAAGCGAAGGGAATCAGTTACATATTTGTGCTTTGTTCACAGCTGGGAACTGAAGGATGTCATATCTTTATTATCATCCACTCAAATACATTGAACTCACACTTGGGTAAACTTCAGTTTCATCGCTACAAGATTGTATGTTTTCTGATTTCTGATAAAGGATCGAATACACCAACCCTTACAATCACCAACTTTTACAATAAATATTTGAGTTCAAGGCATGTCATACAACCATAACAAATCCGTGGGGGTCGCCAACAATTCGTTTGGCTATATTCTTAACAAATGTTTCTCGAACTGACGATTATTTTAAATATAAAAACATAAGCTAACGGATTAGATGTAGGATATTCGGCACATTCAGCATGCTTCGCGATTCAGTCATAGACTGATCTAATTCTTCCATTCATTCCCACTCCCTCGTCTTCTCCCCCATTCCCTTGATGCCCTGGCTAACCAACAACCTATCTATCTCTGCCCTGAATACATCCAATGACTTGGCCTCCACATCCACTCCTGGCAAAAAAATCAATAAATTTACCACCTTTTGACTAAAGTAAGTTCTTCTCATCTCAGTTCTAAATGGACGTCCTTCAATCATGAAGTTGGGCCCTCTTGTCCTAGAATCCCCAACCCTGGGAAATAAATATCCCATATCTAATCTGCTCAGGCCTCTTAATATTTGGAATCGTTCTATGGAATTCCCCCTCATTCTTCTGAGCTCCAGGGAATACAGCCAGGCGTTCTTCATACCGTAACCCTTTAATTCCTGGAATCATTCTCGTAAATTTTCTCTGAACCACCTCCAATGTCAGTATATGCTTTCAAAAATAAATAGCCCAAAACTGCAGACCATACTCCAAATGTCGTCTCACGAGTGACTTATAGAGACTCGATTTCACTTCCCTGCACATATTCTATACCTCTAAAATGAATGCTAACATTGCATTCGCCTTCTTCTCCACCGACTCAACCTGGAGGTTAACCATTAGGGTATCCTACATAAGGACTCCCAAGTCTCTTTGCATCTCTGCATTTTGAATTCTTTACCCATCTAGATAATCTTCTGCCCGTTCATTTCTTCCACCAAAATGCACGACTATACACTTAGCAACATTGTATTTCATTTAACACTTCTTTGCCCATTCCCCTAAACTGTTTAAGTCTATCTGCAGGCTCTCTTATTCCTCAACACTACCCGCGCCTCCACCTGCATTTGTTCTATCGGCATATTTAGCCAGAAATCCATTAATCCCCTAGTCCAAATTATTGACATACAAAATAAAAAGCAGCCGTCCCAACATTGATCCCTGTGGAAGTCCACTGGTACCCGTCACCCTGCCAGAATAGGATCAATTTGTTCCCACTCGCGGTTTTCTGCCGATCAGCCTACGCACTCAAATTTCAATGTAAACTCGATCATATTGTGAGCACTGCTTTCTAAGGTTTCCTTACTCTTAAGCTCTCTTATAACCTCCGGATCATTGCACAACACCCACTCCAGCACACCACAGCCGATTACCTAGTGGGTTCATCAACAAGCTGTTCTTAAAAACCATCCCTTTGTTGTTCTACTGATTCTCTCGCTTGAGGCCCAGTGCTGACCTGGTTTTCCAAATCACCTATCATGTTAAAATCTCAAACGATTATCATGACACTGTCATTCTGACACGCCTTTTCTATCTCCTGCTGTAATTTGTAATCCACATCCCGGCCGCTGTTTGGAGGCCGGTATACAGCTGCAGTTTGGGTCCTTTTACCCGTGCCATTTCTTAACTCAAACCATATAGACTCTACAACTTCTGATGATATGTCAGCCCTTTCGAATGATTTAATATTGTTTCTTATAGACAGGGCCATATCACCCGCATATCTGCCTTCTAACCTGTGTTTCCGATGCACAGTATATCCTTGGTGTTCAGTTCCCAATAGCAGCCATTCTTTGGTCAAGATTCACAGATGACCACAACATCATAGTTGACAATCAGTAGCTGAATTTCAAGATCGTCCAGTGGATTCTTTATGCTTCGTGTATTCAAATACAACACGTTCAGCCTGGTTTTTGTTGCTTTCTGTTTTAACTGCACCACGCATCTATTGGCCTGTAAAGCATCCCACTAGCTGTGATTAAGCTTCATCTCCCGCCTTTCCTTTCTGTCATCTCTATTGCAGGTTATCTTCGATTTATTTCTGTTTTTCCCTTCTTCAGCCCTATTTTTCCGGTTCCCAACCCCCTGCCAAATAGTTTAAACGCCGCCTAATAGCTCTATTAAACCTGCCTACTCGGATATTTTGGCTTCAGGTGTAACCCGTCCTTTTTGTACAGGTCGTCCCTCCCCAGAAGTGGCCCCAGTGATCCAGGAACCCGCAGCTCTGCCCTCTACACCAGTTTCTCAGCAACGCATTAATATGCCTGATTGATGAAAATACTATTAGGAGAACACTAATAGTAAACACTAATAGGAGATTTTATAACACTATTAGGACACGACGCTGTGTCCGTTTCTATTTCTAAACTTTCAATGTACGATCGCGTAGCAGCAAGTTTTCAAGACGTTCCCGGATTCCTAAAAGAACCGAGAAAATCACCAGATCTTACTGTTTCTAAAAGCAAACCTCATTGAGATTTGAACACCGCATGCAAATACAATGATCTCACTGAACAAATTTATAATCGTTCCTCGCACACAAACATCTGGAGGTGACATCCTTCCGTTCACAGTAAGACCATTAGCAAAACGAGTATAATAAGGCTATTTGGTCTATCCAGTCTGATCCAACCTTATTCTCCTGCGTTCTACCTTAAACCCTCAAACTCCTTTCAATCAAGAACTTAACAGTTTCTGCTGTATCACAGTGACAGCCTCCAACACGCTGTGTGGCAACAATTTCCACAGATTAACCACCCATTGGCTGAAGAGATTCCTCTCATCTCTGTTTTAAAGGGAAGTTTCTTTATTCTGACGGTGCAACCTCGGATTTCAGACTCTCTAACCAATGGAAGTATCCCTATCCTTATCCACTCTATTCAGGCTATTCAGCATTCAGAGATTTAAGTAAGATCCCACCCAGGCCCATCGCTCTAAACTCCACTGAGCGCAGGCCCAGAATTATCAAACGCTCCTCTATCATTCCTGTGATCATTCTTGTGAATATTTTTAGCAACAACTGTACTGAACACATTTTCAGTAATACAGACAAATCGGCACCAGGACAATTTACGGGGAAAGAAGAAACTGTTTTTTTTACTATTCTACTAACCATCACAAATTGAGCACCTATGCACAGGCCCACTATCAGGAGATTAAACCATTCCAGAGCGAATGTAATTAAAAAAATAAAATGGAATTATTTGAAACAGTCAGCAGGTAAGGAACAGCTGTTGGGAGAGGAACAAAGTAACAATTCAAGTTCACAAACTTTCGTTAGAATGGTTTCAAGCATTTTCCGCTTTTAGTGCAGATCTCCAGAATTCTGACTTTCTCAGATCCAAACGTAACACATACGAACTAGTGTAAGATCTTCGTGTGACATCCCAGCCCCGAAACATCAACTGTTTACTCATCTGCATAGATTCTGCCTATCCTGCTGAGTTCCTCCAGCATTTTGTGTGTGTTAACTTCAGTTTCTGTTTGATTTCCCATGCCTGACAGATAGGTAACAGTGAGGGGAAATTTACAAATATAGTTTGAACACTGTACCGGGTCTATTTCTACTGTTCTAAACACGGGACATCCCATTTAATCTCAGCATTTGGAATAGTAGCTAATCCTCTTCTCAAAATAGCATTCTTTGCTTCCAAAAGAACGTCAGAACCAAATATCTGAGCCCAGAAGATAAATACTCGATCATCACCTTAAAAACCTTGGTGGCCCAATCCTCGGGTCCATTTTACCTGGGTCAAAAACTGTCAGGATCGAGATCTGCGGTAAAACGGGTGCGGGAAATGGGATCGCGTGACAGGTGGAGGGTCTCCCACCTGAACCAGTGACTTTGCTCCTCGCCTCTCACACACTACATGACCCATCGCTGCATTTTCCAAATTACTTCATATTTACACCAGATACATTTTTAATTATTCCCTTCGTATCTTCCCCGATCTCTTCACTCCACCACCCGGTCACAGATTTACGGGTTCGATCCACATCCCGGTCCTACACACAATTCAGACCCAAACGGGAAATGTGCAAGTTCCATTTAAATCACTTCTTTGTGTACAAACGCTAATTTCTATTTACATTCCTCCGGCCTCACTGGACAGGAACACTGAAATATCATCAAGTGAGAAACAGCTTGAGGTGGCCATTTAGACCACCCAACCATCACCAAGATGACGGCTGCTTTCCCAACTCAGACATGTGTTTCTGCCTGATCCTCATTTCGTCGAACCCTTCGTTCTCCACACATCCGCCGACCTCTGTTTTATGTGAGTACTATCACTGAGTCTGCATCACCCTCTGTGGTGGGGATTTACAAGCATTCACCACCCTCAGAGTGGAGACATTTCCCCTCATCTCAGTTCCGGAGAGTCCACCTCTTTTTCCAGAGACTGGCATCCCTGGTTCAACCGGTAATTATGTTATGCATTTCAATTTGTCACCTTTCAGTCCTCGGTTCTCAAAATGGAAGGGTTATCACATTTGATCTTTCTTCATATGATGACACCTCCACTTAGGGATCAGTCTGGTGAATCTTCATTGCACTCTCTATTGCAAATACCCTCTAACCCCTTTGCTAATCGTCTGTGGAATTAATTTCCATCTTCTGCAGCCCCATGTTGCCCCAACCACTCACCGCCCACCCCCGTCACTATTTCGACCTTTACACCTCCCCCTTCACCTGGATCCACTTCTCACTCCACAGCTCTTGCCCCTTTCCGATCCCTCACCTCTTTTCTCTGACTATTTCCCGTCTACTCTCAGTCCAGAAGGAGGGTCTCAGCCCAAAATGTTGACAGCCATTTCCCTCGAAAATGCAGCCTGACCCACTGAGTTCCTTGTAGAAATACAAGTTTTGTGTCGTTAACAATATACAAATATACATTTTGTGTCAAAAGCATTAAGTATACATTGTGTCATTAACAATAAATAAATATACATTTGTCTCAAAAGCAGACTTGAAAATGTATTTGCTGTACCCTCAGCCAAATAGTTGACACAGTCTGGGAACAATTGAGCTCCAAGCACTGATCCCTACAGTACCCATTGGGAAATCCTGCAGGCCTAGGAAGGGTCTGTTTATTCCATTTCTTTAAACACACAGACACCAGGAACAGGAGCAGGCCACTCGGCCCCTCGGGCCTGTCTTGCAAAGAATAAGTCCCAAGGTTGGTCCATCTTTACCTCCCAACACCACTTGTATCCCCACTTTGTCTCACTGGCCTCACTGGCAGGTCAACAGTCTGCTAGCACATCGAAGGGTATGGGGTGAAGGCAGCGGATTGGGGATGACTGGAAGAATTGGATCAGCCCATGATTGAATGGCGAATCTGAAACGATGGGTTGAATGGCCTACTCTGCTCATCTATCTTATGGTCTTATGGTTTGCCCACCAATGTAGAGAATCCACCCGTTCCCCACTAACGTGGGCTCAAATATTTTCACAGATGAGCCCCTCCTGTCCCCACCGGAACAAACATTCTGACCGTCTCCTCTCACACTATCTTCTCCTTTCAATACAACCCCCTCTCTCCCTCTTCTTCTGCCGGGTTCTCTCCCTCCCCGTGGAGCCGGCATCAAGCTGCCGGGCCGAGCTGTCTCCTCTCACCTTTCTTCAATACTTCAGACTCCGGCCGCAGGAGACGTTTCACAAACGCCCCCAACTTCCCTCGGAGGGAAATGGAAATAAATCAGAAAGCGGACATTTACATTTGGATTTGTTCCGCCGTGATGGGTTGCTCGACGCCGGTTCGGGAGACGAATCCAGCGGGGATAAAGGTCTCTCGGCTGGTCCGCCTCCGCTATGGGTGTAACCAGTGATTTACATCTTTTCGCATCAATGGAAATAACGTAGGTCTTAAATACTCTGTTGACAGCAGCGGGCGGGCGTGGTCACGTAATTAGTACCGCAGCTTTGAATGGACGTTTAATATGATTGCAGAGAGATAACATAATCAGTCACGTGTTTCGCCCGGCTGTGCCTTTCTTAGTTGAGTGGGTCGTGTGCTGCTTGTCTCCAACTGGAGGACTTTGTGGAGGACTTCTAGGCTGATCTGGTTTCGCGTAGCTTTAATCAGTGCAGCATCTCGTTGTTCAGTGTTTTGTAAATCAACTGTTTTTCAATGTAAACCAGAATTGCCAGCCGGGTCTACATACAGTTTATTAGTCAACCGAAGACCTACAGTCTTTAAATCGTGGCAAACTAAACACTCTGACAATGTGGACCTTCCTGTAAAATCCAGGGGATCATTCATACATCTAGTGGCTGAGAGGAATTATGCTTGTTGCTTGTTAAAGTTTGCCCAGAGCTGGGTGGATGGAGTTGATGTAGAGGTCGGGTGTGTCACAGAAAAAGGGTCGAACAAACGTGCCCTCTCCATTGTCCCTCCGGCTTCTGACCAATGGTGGCTCCGCCGGGATATCCGGTCACTGGTAGCCATCTGAGGTCCGCTGACCAATGGTGGGGCCGAAGGGACGCTGTTGGAAGCCGTGGTGCAACTCCAATTATAAGCAGGACCGATGCCGAACACAGGTGTCGCCGTTCGGCGGCGGCGCGGCAGGAGCTGATCTTGGGTTTGTGTAAATCGAAGGCTGGTTGTAGTGGGAAAAGGTCGGGGCCGAGCTATGACGGATGGCCTTGGGCTCCGGACTCTTCTGTCTCGCAGACCGGAATTAGCTTTGCGCCCGAGGGTGGGCTGTGGGATCGGTGGCTTGTGGTTACTCAAGCTCGGAGGGCTTTGGGATGAAGGGGATCTTTCTGTGTGTTGGTAGAAGTTCTGGGTGGACTGTGGGTGTGGGGTGAGTTGGGGAAGGGTGTGGGTCCGTAGACGGTGGGGTGGGATGTTGGGAGTATGAACACCCGGGTAAGATGGGGCTCAGGGTAAATTAAGGTGTAAACCAGGGAGTGAACCAGTATTCATTACTGTCTAATCTTCTTTTCAACATTGATTGTGTTACAGAGCCCCAGAGTCTGGGAACAAGTGTCAATGTCATGGGCTTCGAACGCAGATTGAGTGACCTCTGTATCAAAGAAAGACACAGGTTTGATCAGCTTCTTGTGAGATCTCATGACCTCACTGTGGGTTCGGATCTTGTGCCATATCTAGAGATTGCAAAGGGAACGGGAGTAGGGTAGGGGATAAGATTGTTGTGCTTTAACCGGGAAAGCATGGTCACCAGTACAGAAGTTGTTTAACAGGTGGTTTTAGTTGTGTTTTTTTTTTCTTTTTTTGTGATCTCACAGATAATGACAGAGGAAAATACTTCAGGAAGAGGGTGAGCCCTGTGGACATCCCAAGTCAGACAGGGAGATGAAGTGTGATGTGGTTTCCTTTGCAATGGTGACAAGCAATCGTCTCAAGCGAGGAGTTTGGTGTTCAGTTGAAGCGCAGGATCTTCAGTGCTGTGATCTCAGGATTGCCACCCGTGACATATGCTAGTGTGGCCAGAAATAGGAAATCTATGCAGTTTCATACGTGACAAAGGAGTTCGTGTAGCTGGGATGACATCTGATTTCTGGATCATTGAGCTCTCTTTCAGGGAAGTTTTACCTGTACAGAAGAGATGGTTTGCACCTGAATGGGAAGAGGAATAATATCCCAATGGGAAGGTCTGTTAATTCTGCATCGTATATGTTTCAACTAGAGTTGCAGGGGGATGGGAATCTTGGTGCCAGAACTGTTAGTGGAGAGCTCGTGGAGGTATATTTGGTAAGACAAACGAAATTAGAATCAAAATGCTAAGCAAGGTGTGTCTAGAGTCCTGAGCTGTGTATATTACAATGCAAGAAGTTTCGTAGGAAAGGTGGACAATAGTTCTGCAGATGATCTAGCTGGTTTACAAACAGAGGCAATGTGAAGTGAGCAGTGGCTGTAGACATGGCATATTTGCAGTCAACAAGATGAGTTGCAAAGTAAAAGGTAGACAAAATCGAAAAGGATGAATACAGGTCGGAAGGTGTTGTGTCTGAATGTGCGTAGCATAGGGCATAAGGTAATTAACTTGCAACACAGTTGCAGATTGGCTGGCATGATGTTGTAGGCATCACGGAAACATGGCTGAATGATTATAGCTGGGAGCTTAATATCCAAGGGTACGCATTGTATTGAAAGGCCAGGCAGGAAGGTAGAGGGGAAGGCGTTGCTCTATTGGTAAAAAAATGGAATTACATTATTAGAAAGAGGTGACATAGTGTTGGAAGGTGTTGAATCATTGTGGATAGAACTAAGGAACTGCAAGGGTAAAAATATCTGGATGGGAATTAAATACAAGTCCCCAAATAGTAGTCAGGAAATGGTCTGCAAATTACAAAAGGAGATAGAAAATACATGCCAAAAGAACAATGTTACAATGAAGATTTCCATATGCACGTAGATTAGAAAATTAGTTTGGTGCTGGATCCCAAGAGAGAGCATTTATAGAATGTCTATTAAATGGGTTTTTAGAGCAGTTCATGGTTAAGCCCAGTCGTGCATCCACTATTCTGTATTGGGTATTGTGCAATGAACCAGAATTGATTAAAGAGCTTCAGGTACAAGAACCCTGAGGGGGAAATAATCATAATATGATCGAATTCACCCTGAAATATAAGAAGGAGAGGCTAAAGTCTGATGTATCAATGTTACGGTATATTAAAATGAATTAAGGAGGCATGAGAGAGGAGTTGGCCAGAATTGATTTGAACAGAACTCGATAGGGATAATGACAAAGCAGCAATATTGGAATTTCCGGAAGCAATTCGAAAGGCACAGGACATATACATCCCAAAGAGGAAAAATTATTCGAAAGTAAAGATAATACAAACGGGTCTTACAAGAGCAGTCAAAGCCAACATAAAAGCCAAAGAGTAAGCATATAACAGAGCAAACAGTAATAGGAAGTTAGAGGACTGGGTGCTTTTTTAGAACCAACAGAACGCAACTGAAAAAAGGACATCAAGAAGGTAGAGATGGAATAGTAAAGTTCGCTTGACAATAATATTAAAGAGGATACCAAATGATTCTTCAGATATATCATGTTGAAAGGAGGAATTCCGGTAGCAGGTGGTTCAGGATTTTATATGTGACGGGATTAGCATAGAACATAAAACAGCAACAGAAATAGGTCCTTCGGCCCAGAACGTTGGTGGTAGCATGATGCCACATTAAACTCATCCTCCCTACCTCTGGTGGTAATTATTCCCTCCATTCCCTGAATATTGATGTGCTTGTCTAAATCTAAATCTCTAACAACTTTTTTGCGTTTGCACCACCACCTCAGGCAGCATATTGCAGGCACCCTCCACTCTGTGTATAAGAAAATGCACTATCCATAAACCCCAATCTCACCCCAAATCACCTCTGTTATCTGTTATATCTACACCAGAAACACACTGACTATCTTCACCTCTCGATTTTATAACCCAACATATGGTATCCATTCAACACTTCATTCTTCATATAAAATAATCCAAGTTGGTCTATCCACTCCTCAAAGTTTATATCCTTTAATAGGATGTGAATTGCATTTCTCTTCAGCTCCCACTGAGGTCTTCACATCTTTCCTGTAATGGGGGACAGAATTGCACCAATACTCCAAGGGGAGCTAAACCGAAATTTTATACAGCTGCGACATAAAGACTCACGTTCAGGGAGCTATGGACGGGGACATCAAGATCCCTCTAGACATGAATGATGTAAGGGTCGTGACCTTTACTGTATATTTCCCCCATACATTTGATCTCCTGTGTTGCAACAACTTACACTTCTCTTGATTACACTCTATCTGCTATTTCCCCATCCGCATCTACAACTGATCCATATCCCAATGGATTCTTTGACAAGCCTCTTTACTCTCCTCAACTCAGTGTCTCATTTCAGCATCATTAACCTCAACTCTCCCATTCAGACTAAATTTACAACACCTCCCATCAGGATCCACAGGTGCTGCCATCGTTGAATTTAATCTCCTTTCGAACACGCCTGACCCAAATTCTGATCAGCTGATATTTAATCGACCCCACATGTCAGATGGGGATTTGCCCAATAACAACTGTTCACAATCTAACCCTTTGTGATTTAATCTGCCTTCCCCCAAGTTATCTTTCCGACACCCAAAACTGCATCGCTCTCTCTTGGCAGTGAGGAGGATCAGAGGGGTCTTGGGGACAGAGTCTATACGGCATTCAGAGCTGCTACGCAGGTTGACTCTGTGGTTAAGGAGGTATACGGTGCATTGGCCTTCATCAATCGTGGGATTGAGTTTAAGAGCCGAGAGGTAATGTTGCACCTATATAGGACCCTACTCGGACTAGGAGTACTGTCGCCTCACTGCAGGAAGGATCTGGAAACCACAGAAAGCCGCAGAGGAGATTTACAAGGATGTTACCTGGATTGAAGAGCATGCCTTATGAGAATAGGCTGAGTGAACTCAGCCTTTTCTCCTTGGAGCGATGAAGGATCAGAGGTGACCTGATAGAGGTGTACAAGATAATGTGAGACATTGATCGTGTAGATAGACAGTGGCTTTTCCCCAGGGCTGAAATGACTGCCACGAGAGGGCATAGTTTTAAGGTGCCGGGGAGTAGGTACAGAGGAGATGTCAGGGGTAAGTTTTTTACACAGAGAGTAGTGAGGGCGTGGAATGGGCTGCCGACGACGGTGCTGGCGGTGGAACCGATAGGTTCTTTTATGAGCTTGCGGGATATGTACATGGTGTTTAAAGAAATAGAGGCCTTTGGATAAGCCAAGTAATATCTCAGGTAAGGACATGTTCAGCACAGTTGTGTGGGTCGAAGGGCCTTTATTGAGCTGTAGGTTTTCTATGTTTCTATTTCAGCAACATAAACCTTATCTTACAAAGTACAAATAAGTACAAAGAAGGTACAATGTAAGTACAAAGGAGTACAAAGAAGTTACAACAGATTGATTCCTGGGATGGCAGGACTTTCATATGAAGAAAGACTGGATCGACTAGGCTTATACTCACTGGAATTTAGCAGATTGAGGGGGGATCTTACTGAAACGTATAAAATTCTAAAGGGATTGGACAGGCTAAATGCAGGAAGATTGTTTCCGATGTTGGGGAAGTCCAGAACGAGGGGTCACAGTTTAAGGATAAAGGGGAAGCCTTTTAGGACCGAGACGAGGAAAAACTTTTTCACACAGAGAGTGGCGAATCTGTGGAATTCTCTGCCACAGGAAACAGTTGAGGCCGGTTCATTGGCTGTATTTAAGAGGGAGTTAGATATGGCCCTTGTGGCTAAATGGATCGGAGGTATGGAGAGAAAGCAGGTACAGGGTTCTGAGTTGGATGATCAGCCATGATCATACTGAATGGCGGTACAGGCTCGAAGGGCCGAATGGCCTACTCCTGCACCTATTTTCTATGTTTCTATGTTTCCCTTTCAAATTAGATGTACAATCTCTCTCGTCAAGTTCCACAGCGTTGACTTCAATCCCAGTTGGAACACAAAAGACCCAAATTCTGGTCAGCTTATACTGAATCGAACTCACGGGCCAGTTGGGGGTTTGCCCAACAACAGCTGCCACCAGTTTCATCCTTTTGCCATTTAATCTGCCTTCCCCCAGTTTATCTTTCCTACACCCCATACACCATAATCTTAGACCTTTCCTTATTCATAGCCATATGACAACAGGAGTTGTGTTTACTGTTCCCAAAGGCTCAACCACCTAAACCGAGCATCTTGTAGGCTTACATCCCAATACTGGCAGCAGTATGGCCTCTCCTCTAGTTCACACATTACACACATTATTCCCAGAAGACATCTCACCATCGGAAATTCCTAAAATATTCCTGCAGTAATGAAACACTGGACAAAATATGTTACGTCTCCAGCAACACGGGGAAATGTAAAATTACCCAATGCAACAAACTTTCTGCTTCGGCATCTTTCCAGAATTTTCTGATGTATCAGCTACTCTATCTCCTGATGTCTACAGGGGATGTTTAGTAAAAGCCCATCAGTGATTGTATCTGTCTTATTGTTCAGCTCTCCCCATATTGCCTCAGTGTTTGAACTCCCCAGTATGCTCTCTGAGTACAGCTGTGAAATTCCCCAGATCAGTAAGCAAATCTCTCCAACTGTATTAAGTCCCCTCTCAAATCAGAAATATCACAACTTTGAAATGCTGAGCTAACAGTTCTGTCTTTCTCAATCAAGTCTTCATAAAGGCTACAACATCACTGTTCCATGTGCTGATCCACTCTCAAGGTCCAATTACCTATCCAACAACACTCACTCCATTGTCAGGGGTGTGCGGGATCCCAGTGTGTTGGGACCCTGCCAAGTGTGTGTGGCATCTCGAAGTGTGCAGGATCCTGCCAACAGTGGCTGGGGCCTCATAGTGTGTCAGAACCTGAAAAATGAATACAGGGAGTTAGGATGGAATGAAGGAAGCTGAGAGGCAAAGTCACAAGGGTAGTAATCTCGAGATAGCAGCTTGTGCCACTCGACAGTCGGGACAGGAGTACAATGAGGTGGCAGATAAATGTGTGGCTGAAGAATTGGGTCTGGGAGCGGGGATTCATATTTTGGATAATTGGGACCTCTTCTGTGGCAGGTGGGTCCTGTATAAAAGATTCTGTTGCACTTGAATCCAAGAGGTGATAACATTCTTGCAGGAAGATTTACTCGAGCTGTCGGGAGTGGTTTACGTATGGCAGGAGGATAAGAACCAATATGATAGAACTGAGGATGAACCAGGTTTACAAGTAAATGATGGGTGAAAATTGAAGTTAACATAGGACAAGCCTATGATTGGGAACAAATGCAGGCAGAGCTAAGAGTTAAATTGACTCATAGAGACAAAATTCAAAAGAGCGAAAAATTCTGGACTGAAATTTAAATGTGGGGAGCATTTAGAATAAGGTGGACGAACTCATTGCGCAGACAGAGATTGTTCGGTATGAGTTTGTGGGCATCACTGAGTCGTGGCTGAAAGAAGCCCATAGTTGAGAGCTTAACATCAAATGATATAATTTGTATCAAAAGGACAGGCAGGAAGGCAAAGGAGGTTGTGTGGCTCTGTTGGTAAGAGATGGAATTACATCTTCAGAAAGAGGTGACAAGGGGTCAGAGAATGTTGAATTTGCGTGGGTGGAGTGAAGAAATTGCAATGGTTAAAGAAACATTATGAGAATCATATATAGCCCTTAAATAGCAGCAATGCAGGATTGATTTTGCAAAGGAAGCTGGAAAAGGCATGTTATAATGGTAATAACACAATTCTAATGCAGGCATCAATACGCAAGGGCTTTGGGTAACTCAGGATGGTGTCGGATAGCAAGAGAGGTAATTTGTTGAATGCATACGAGATGGCATTTTATATCAGGTTGTGCTCGTGCTATCTCAGATTGGGTTTTGTGTAATAACCCAGATAGTTACTAGGGAGCTTAACGTAAAGGAAGCCTTAGAAGGCAGTGATCATAATGTAATAAATTCATACTTCAGTTTGAGAGGGAGAAGCATAACTCATATATATCTGTATTGCAATGGAATAAAGTAAATTACTCAGGCATGAGAGAAGACCTTGCACCGGCGACTTGCAGTAGGATACTGTCGACAGAACAGAGATGGTTGGATTTTCTGGGAATACTTCACACGCCACAGGGTAGATATGTCAGACAGAGGAATAAATTCTCAAATAGCAGGGTTATGCATCCGTGGCTGACAAAGGAAGTTTACGACTGCATGAACGCCAAGGAAAGGGCACACAATGCCGCAAAAGTGAGTGGGAAGTTGGATGAGTGGGAAGATTTCAAAATCTAACAAAAGGAAAATTTAAAAAAAAGTTTTGAGAAGGTAGGAAAGCAAAAGCAAGGAAATTATAGGCCAGGTAGCATAACCTCAGTGGTTGGGAAAGTATTGGAGTCTATTATTAAGGATGAGGTTTCGAGGTACTTGGAAACTAATGATGAATTAAGTCAAAACCAGCGTGGTTTCTGTCAAGGGAAATCTTGCCTGCCAAATCTGTTAGAGTTCTTAGAGGAAGTGACAGCACAGAGAACAAAAGAGGGGCAGTGGATGTCATTTACTTGAATTTTCAGAAGGCATTTCATAAGGTGTCGTATGGCTGATAGGGAGCGTAAGAAAACGAGGCTGCTTAACAAGATAAAACTGGAAGAATGAGTAAAATGTGGCAATGGAATACAGTACTGGGACATCTATTGTAATCCATCTATGTTAAAAAGAAAGAAGTGTGTACTATTATCAGAATGGCCAGATGGTTCAAACATCAGAGGTGCAGAGAGACTTAGGAGCTCCTATGCGAGACACCCAGAGGTTCATTAACAGTTTGAGACCGTGGTAAAGAAAGCAAATGCAAACACAGTGTGCCAGGACCAAGCCAGGAGCGTGTGGGATCTCACAGTGTGCTAGGACCCTGTCAGGGGCGTGTAGGGTCTCACAGTCAGTCAGGACCCTGCTGAGAGTGTGTGCTGTCTCTATTCATGTATTTGGGTGAAATAGGGAGCGTAGGAGAACACTGATTGTTGAAATAGTCACTTTAGAGTATATGGCAGTGGTAGAAATAATGTTCTTCAATAATCAGAGAGAAAATCTGTATTGATTTCAGAAATGGGTGTGGGAATTTCGCTGCCGTGTCTGTTCCCTGAGCAAGCACTCATGAAGAACAGCGAAGAAGCTTGCAGACAATGTGTAGAGACACATTGTAGAACTGTAGAATATTGCCGAGGCTTAACGACGGATAATCGAATCGAAGAAAGAGAGAGCTTCGCACAGGTCGGGGAGAAGAGTTTTAAAAAAGAACGCATTAGAATAGTGGGTATGACTGAGAGGTCAGATGTGGGATGTCCAGGAAACTGCCCGCCTCCCTGATGGCCACATCTGCGCCAGTTCCATCGAGATGCAGCTCCTTAGAGACGGAATTAGGGAACTGAAGCTGCAGATCGATGACATACGGCATGTTAGGGAGAGTGAGGAGGTGATACACATTACTACAGATAGGCAGTCACCCTGGGGCCACAGGAGACAGATAAGTGAGTGACTGTCAAGAGAGGAAATGAGGGCATCAGCTAGTGGAGAGCACCCCTGAGGCTGTCCCGTTACCAAAAACTACTCCATTTTACCTGTCGGAAGCAACAGCGGCCATGCCATTGGCATTGAGTCTAGCTCTCGCTGAGTGGCTCAGAAGTGTAAAAAACGGAAGAGGGGGGCAGTGGTAAGAGGAAAGTCTATAGTTAGGGGGACAGATAGGCTAATCTGCGGACGCAGGATACAAACAATGATGGTAGTTTGCCTCCCAGGTGCCAGGGTTCATGTGTTTCTGAGCGTGTCTACAATATTCTGAAATGGGAGGGTGAACAGCTGGAGGTGTACATATTGGTTCCAATGACATAGGTAGAAAATTTGTGGAGATCCTGAAAGAAGAATAGAGCAGGTTAGAAAGGAAGTTAAGAAGCAGGACATCAAAGGTGTAACTTGAGGACTGCTGTCCGTGCCACGTAGTAATGAGTATAAGAATAAAATGAGGAGGAGCATAATGCGTGGCTAAAAGATTGGAGAAGGAGGCAGGGATTCAGATGTCTGGGTCATTTGGAACTCTTCTTGGGCAGGCGTGACCTGTACAAAAAGAACGGGTTCCACTTGAATACGTGGGGGACCAATATCCTGGCAAGGAGGTTTGCTAATTCTGTTGGGGAGGGTTTAAACTAGATTTTCAGGGGCTGGGAATCCAAGTGAAGAGCAAAGGATGAGGTAGTTGGAGCACAATTAGAGACAGCTTGCAGGGCGTTTGTAAGGAAGGATAGGCAGACGTTAGAGCAAAGATGCACTCAGCCTGATGGTTTGACTATGTCTATTCTAATGCAAGGATTATCATAAACAAGGCCAATAAACTTACAGCGTGGAATAATACGTGGTAATATGACGTCATGGCCATTACAGAGAATTGGATGTCTCAGGAGCAGGAATGGCTGCTGAGTGTGTTAGGTTTTCGATGTTTCTAAAAGAGCTGAGAAGGAGGGAAAAGAGGTGCAGGAGTGGCATTTCTTATTAGCGTCACGGCTGCAGAAAAGGACGACGTCGTGGAAGAATGGTCTACTGAGTCACTGTAGATGGAAGTCAGAAACAGCAAAGGGGCAATAACTCTACTACCCATTTGTAAAGGGATATCGAAGACCACACAGGGAGGCAAATTCCGGAACGGTGCAATAATAACTTGGTTGTTGTGACAGGAGATACTAACTTTCCTAATATTGATTGTCATCTTCTTACACAAGGGGTTTACACGGGGTGGAGTCTGTTAGACGTGTTCAGGAATGATTCCTGATACAAGTTGTAGATAAGCTAACTGGAGAAGAGTGTGCATACTTGAATTGGCATTGGAAAATGAACCCGGTCAGGTGTCAGATCTCCCGGTGTAAGGGCATTTTGGAAGTAATGACCACAACGTTATCTCCTTCACCAGAGCGCTGGAGAGAGATGGAAGCAGAAAATTTGAGAAAACATTTAACTTGGGTAGAGTGAATTATGATGCTATTAGGTACAAACTGGACAGCATAAATTGGGAGAAAATGTTCTCAGGGAAATGCACGGCAGAAATGTGATAAATCTTCAATGAATATCTGCATGGAGTTCTGCATAGGTATGTCCCATTGATGTCGGGAAAGGATGGTAGAGTAAACAACTATGGTGTACAAAAGTATGTAGAAAATCTAGCTAAGAAGAAAAGAAAAGCTTACGAAAGGTTAAGAAAATATGTACTTCTGGAGCTCTAGAATATTACAAGGTTGCTAAGAAACAGCTTAAGAATGGAATTGGGAGAGTCAGAATGAGCCGTGAGAAGGCCTTAGTGAGCAGGATTAAGGAAAACCCCAATGTTTATACAAGTATGTGAAGAGCAAGAGGAAGATCCGTGTGAGAATAGAACTAATCAGTTGCGATAGTGGAAACGTGTGTATGGAGTCGAAGGGGGCAGCGGAGGTACTTAATTAATACTTTGTTTCAGTATTCACCAGGGAAAATGACCTTGCCATCTGCGGGGATGACGAACAGAGGACTGAAACGCTTGAGCATATAGACATTAAGAAAGAGGATATTGTTACGTACCCCGTAACTGGGTGTCTGACCAGCAGAGAAAGAAGAATCCGTTGGAGTCTGGTGGTACCAAACTAAAGGTGTTTATTAGTAAACTACACAATACAATATCAAAAATGCAAATATACATATAAAACAAGTTAGCAGTAATATACCTAAAAGTTTAGGAATAATAGTAATCAATAATAAACCAGCTCTATCGATGTCTAGGGGTAAATGAATTGTCATAGGAAAGTATAGAGTTCAGTTCATAAATGCTGAAGTAGTTATGGTTGTTACATTGAAGTCGTTGGAGAGAGAGAGAGAGAGCGAGCGAGATGTAACAGCAACTGTTGCGGCAGGCAAACCTTTTTGTGGCTTTCTTAATCCGTCGTATCGTTGTGGTCATTCAGTTATGACCCCTCTAGTCTTCAGCTAGACCGTTCTTCTGTTGTGGACTCGTCACTTTGGCATGAGTGGACACACAGACAAGTCTTCACCGGCCCTGCTGTAACACTGTGAGCTTTACTGACCGATCTCCTGGTTCGGTCTTCGAAGCCCCCAACTTTCTGTGCGTTCCCAACACTCAATCAGTGTCCACTGGTGTGTCTGAAGGGTGTCTCTCCAGACCTGTCTTTTTATCCCCACTCATGGGGTCTCAGCTATCTATAAACTCTGAATGACCTTGTCCATCAAATCAGGCCACTCCTGCTATCTCCTGAGGAATGTTAACGAGCAAAGTACAGTCCTTGTAGTAGAAAGTAAATAATCCAGGGACAATCTTAATACAGTTAATCAACAGTCTCTCTCCCCCTCTTATCTGTAGCAAATGTTCTTGCCTGTCCTTTATCTCTCTCTCTCGCTCATGAGCAGCATAAAAAACAGCAATAGTTCGTAGTTCTCGGGGGGGGGGGAATGGTTAACTCTGCACCCCATTGTCCATCAGGTCTGTTCATCACACATAACAATATGATGGAGCTTTGAAAAGCATTCAGTTAGATAAGTCACCGGGACCAGATGAGATATACCCCAGTGTGACGTGGAAGGTGAGGGAGGAAATTACTGTGCCTCTGGCGATGATGTTTGCATCATCAATGTGGACGGGAGAAGTACCGGAGGATCGAATGGTTGCAAGTGTTGTTCCCTTGTTCAAGAAAGGGAGTGGAGATTATCAAAGACGTTTTAAACCAGTGAGTCTGATATCAGTGGTGGGCAAGTTATTGGAGAAAATTCTGAGATGCAGGACTTATGAGCATTTTGAGAGACTTTATCTGATGAGGGATATTCAGTATGGCTTTGTCAAAGGCATGACGTGCCTTACGACCCTGACTGAATTCTTTGAGGATGTAACAAAACATATTGATGAAGGTCGAGCAGTGGATGTAGTGTATTTGGATTTCAGTAAGGCATTTTATAAGGTGTCCACGCAGGGGTTCCCCATTCAGAAAATAATGAGGCATGCGATTCAAGAAGACCTTGCTTTGTAGATCCAGAATTGTCTTGCCCACAGAAGGCAAACGGTGGTCGTAGTTATTTCGTATTCTGCATGGAGGTTGGTGACAAGTGGTGCTTCGCCAAAAACCATTCTTGCACCCCACCCCCCGTGATTTTAATAGTGACCTGGCTAAAGAAGTAGAAAGGTGGGTTTGTATGATTGCTGATGATGCAAAGGTTGCTGATGTTGTGAATAGTCCGGAGGGTTGTCAGAAGTTACAGCGGGATATTGATAGGATGCACAGTTGGACTGAGAAGTGGCAGATGGACGTCCACCCACATAAGTGTGAAGAGGTTAATTTTGGTTGGTCCAATTTGAAGACTGAATATAATTTAAACGGTAAGGCACATGGTAGTATGGAAAATAGGAGAGATCTTGGGGTCTGTGTCAATAGGACACACAAAGCTGCTGCGCAGGTTGAGAGTTTCGTTAAGAAGCGGTGTGGTGTGTTGTCATTCATCAGTCCTGGGATTGAGTTCAAGAAACATGCGGTAATGTTACAGCTATAGAAGAGCTTGGTCAGACACGGTGTTCAGTTCTGGTCACCTCACCACAGGAAGGATATGGATACTATAGAGAGAGTGCAGAGGAGATTGAAAGGATGTTGCCTGGATTGGAGGGCGGACCTTATGAGAATAGGTTGCGTGTGCTTTACCTTTGCTCACTGGAGGATGAGAGGTGACCTGAGAGGTGACTAGAGGAGTATAAGATGGTGAGAGGATTTGATCGTGTGGATAGCCAGAGGCGTTTTTTTCCCCCGAGGGCTAAAATGACTAAAACGATGGGCATAGTTTGAAGGTGCTTGGAAATAGGTACCGAGGGGATGTCAGGGGTAAGTTTATTTTTACGCAGAGAGCGGTGGGTGTGTGGAATACACTGCCAGTTGTTGTGGTGGTTGCGGATACAATAGGGTCTTTTAAGAGCCTCTTAAACTACGCGCATGGAGCTTAGAAAACTCGAGATCTATGCGCTGGGGAAACAATCGGCAGTTTCCAGAGTAGGTTACATGGTGGCACAACACTGTGGGCCGAATGGCCTGTAATGTGCTGTTAATTTATATGTTCCATGTTCTACGTAACATATCCATGGTATAGGGAAACTGAGGGGGTTTATTTTCTGAATGTAGCGAGTAAAATAATTTACAGAGGTGACAGAGGCGGGAGCAGATTGTAAACTTCCTGATTCATCTATCTTTGCAGCGATAAGTAAATTAACATCTTTGGAAATTGAACTTGGCAATGGGACAGACTGACCCAGTGTTCTGGTTGAGACTCTTTTCGTTTCTGTTCAAGAGCTTAAAATATTCAAACAAAGCATGAGCTACTGTAAGATTAATAACTTCTGCAATATCTGTCTTTCCTTTGCCCTCTCCTCGTAAATGTGGCGTTGAGTGATCCAACTCAGCCCGCAATTATGAAGCCTTACAATGTCTTGTGCCCATATACTGCACTGGGCTCCACTTTCACTGACACGATGCGCTTACGAATGTAGTGAGCTTCTCATCCCGCCGATCACAATTTAATAATTTGCGATATTATTTTTCGATATTTTCAGTCCTTTGAACCTTGCCTGCCGCAATCCCAGAACCATTGCTTTCTCTGTCCTACTTCCCATCTCTCACCATTCCACAATGTCCATAACACAACACCGGCACACATGAATTTCAGCTTCTGTGGACTGAGCTGAATATTTTGTCCCCCATCTCAGCCTCACTAACACTGTCTCCTGATGGACTTCTCAGGATTATTGAGTTGGAAGTTACAGTGGATAGCTGTAGCAGTGTTTGTACTGAGAGAGCAGATGTGAACAGATTGGGTTCCAAATGCTGCTTTGGGGTTGAACAGATCACTTTGGTATGTTAACTGCTTTTTTCGTTAAATGGATGTCCTTGTTTTCTCTGTGACGAGAACTTCAATGGACTGCCAATTCTAAAAATTATGACTTGTAGGATCTGAGAGAAATTAAAAAAGTGATTTAGGATGAGGGCTGTTCCGGGGTTTGGGTGGCTCTAGGGGAATGACTTCACCTTTCAAAGTAAAAAAAAAAGGAGAATCTGATTTTCACTCGTCCAGATCGCCCTCTTCTCCATTCTGACTCCGGTGGAGGGACCTGCCATTGCAGGACCCAGCGAGGATCGTTCCTTTTCAGCAAACACCACAACTTTCAGTGTAGTTCCTTATAATGTCATGAGATAATATGATCATAATATAGGAGCAAAACCAGGCCATTCGGTCCATCGAGTCTTCTCCGCCATTCAATCATGGTCTGATACAATTCTTCCAGCAATCGCCACTCCCCTGCCTTCACTCCATGCCCATTGATGGCCTGGGTAATCAAGAACCTATCTATCTCTGCCTTAAATACACCCAATGACTTGGCCTGTACAGCCACTAATGGCAACAAATTCCACAAATTTACCACTCTCTGAGTAGTTTCTGCGTATCTCAGTTCTAACAGGACGTCCTTCAATCCTGAAGTCGTGCCCTCTTGTCTAGGCATCCCCTACCATGGGAAATAACTTCGCCATATCTAATCTGTTCAGGCCTTTTAACAATCGGAATGTTTCTATAAAATCTCCCCTCATTCTCCTGAAATCCAGGGAATACTGGCCAAGAGCTGTCATACGTTCCTCATAAGATAACCCTTTAATTCCTGGAATCATTCTTCCCTGAACCCGCTCCAATGTCAGTATATCCTTTCTAAAATAAGGACCCCGAAACTGCACACAATACTCCAAGTGTCGTCTCACGAGTGTCCTATGGAACCTCAACTTCACATCCCTGCTCTTATATTCTATACCTCCAGAAATGTATGCAAACATTGCATTCGTCTGTTTCACAACCGACTCAAACTGGAGGTTAACCTTTAGTGTATCTTGCGCAACGAATCCCAAGTCCGTTTGCATCTCTGCATTTTGAATTTTCTCCCCATCTAAATAATAGTCTGTCGTTTATTTCTTCCACCAAATTGCATTACCATACACCATTCAAAATTGTATTTCATTTGTCACTTATTTGCCCATTACCCTAAACTACCTAAGTCACTGTGCAGGTTTTCTGTTTCCAAAACACTACCCGCTCCTCAACGATTCTTTCTATTATGGGCAAATTTAGCCACAAATCCATTAATACAGTAGTCCAAATCATTGACATACATCGTAAAACGGTCCCAACACCGGCCCTTGTGGAACGCCACTGGTAACTGGCCGCCAGCCAGAATAGGATCCCTTTATTCCCAAACTCCGTTTTCTGCCGACCAGCCAATGCTCCACCCTCGCTAGTAAATTCCCTGTAATTCCATTAGCTCTATTCTTGCTAAGCAGCCTCATGTGCGGTACCTTTCCAAAGGTCTTCTGAAAATCCAAGTACACCACATCTACTGCATCTCCTTTGTCTACCCTGCTTGTAAGTTCCTCAAAGAATTGCAGTAGGTTTTTCAGGCTGGATTTTTCTTTCAGGAAACAATGCTGGCTTTGGCATCTCTTGTCATATGTCTCAGGTACTCCGTAATCTCATTCCTAAAAATCGATTCCAACAACTTCCCGAACACTGATGTCAGCCTAACTGGTCTATAGTTTCCTTTCTGCTGCCTCCCACCCTTCTTAAAAAGCGGAGTAACATTTGCAATTTTCCAATCTTCCGGTACAATGCCAGAATCTATCGATTCTTGAAAGATCATCGTTAGTGCCTCAGCAATCTCTCCAGCTACTTCCTTTAGAACCTGAGGGTGCATTCCATCAGGGCCAGGCCATTTATCCACCGTCTATGTCCTGTGAAAACCAACCTTCCAGCAAACATTTTCCATGTGTCCTGTTGCCAACATTTGCCTGTTCAAGTCTCCGTGGCTCAAAACGATATGACCCTGCACAATATCAACCTTTGGTGGAAATAGCGGTTTCTTCACTTACCTTTCAACTCACTGGGAATCTCCGTATGGGTCGATGGACCGGAACACAACCTGTTCGGATTTAAACAATTTGAAGAAATTGAAATGCGTGAAACTATTAAATATGTAGAGCTTAGATCCTAAATTAGATTAATCTTTGATCTTAACTCACCATGTTCTTGAATTTCTTTTAGTATTTTACCCAACTTGGGGACACCATTCCGTATTTTCACAAACGTTTCCCACATCACCCTCCGGGCGCGGGAACCTTTCTCCATGACCGGGCTCAGGAGGAGTTTACAACTGTCCACCCGCACTCCCTTATCAGCGAGATCAGAGATTTTCTGTGAAGAGTAACGGTGAACATATTGGGGACTGAGAAATTCACACAGAGAATGAGAGAAGTAAATGATGTGCTCTGTAACAGGATCACACTGAGCAGTTAACTGGACGGGTGATGATCCTGTCTGGATGTGGGCTGTACATTCTGAGTGCAGAGCACACGGAGGGACATTCACTCTTAACCTGTCACCACTTCATTGATGTGGCTGCAAATACATATATAATCCCTAATCGGATTTGATGGTGTAAAGAGTTTTTATAACAGAGTGAGCAGTCTCAGAGGAGTTGCAGAAAAGATGATGTGATTCATCTATTCAGTCTTCCAGTGTCCAACACGACAGCGGATTACCCCCTGACAACTGATGATTTTTCTTTGCCTTTTCCAGTGAAGGATTATTCAATGATGGCACATTACAACATGGCAGTATTCCCCGATCCACACTGTTTAGAGTTACAGATTGTAACGGAATCATCTCCACCCAGAGAAGAACACACTCGAGCTCCTGTGGCAACCACTGATGACGTCCCGGTTCACACTGATATCCTGCCATCACGCCGCACGGTCTTCCCAAAACGAAACTTCCCGTCATAATTCCATTTAACATTGTAAGACCACACAACTGTTACTGACTCAACTCACTCTGAACATTGATTAGCCACTCACCAGTTCGCAGTGTCTTTACACCTCTTTCTATCACTGGTTTAGATTCACATGTTTTTTTTTCAGATTGTGCGTAGAGTACTTATTTCCCAGTTGTTTTTAAGCTGTTTAATATCCCATGACCCATCATTTCTGTAATATACGAAAACTCAAACCCATTCTCCCTGCCACTCACCCGATGTTCCTCTCCACTAAACTGATTCTCGGCCGTTAACGCCGGACTCACTCCGTGTACCCTTCCTTCCAACGCCTGCTCCAGCCTGTCCCGGTAGAAGTCCGTCAACTGCAACAGTTGGAAATCGTTCCAGTTAAACAGGAGCTCGGTGATCACTGAGCTCGGAACTGTGAAGGAAAATGGGGTAAATGAATGTATTTACCAAACTCCAATTGAGCAGCTATTTTCTCTCTGGAACGTAAAGATGGTGGATTAGGTCACCAGACACAGTCTGAAATATATACGGTGTTAGTGAAAAAGGGCACGGGCCAGAGGAGGAGGTGGGGAAACGGGCTCAGGCTTGTCTTTCTTGTCCCCGGGATTATAACTCTCTGTTTAGAAAGGAGTCTACTTATTCCTGAGAATATAGTAGCCCATCCTGGTACTGCCTGTCCCCACTGCTTTGCTATGGTCAGTTCCTGGTGCTCTGCCTTCCTGTTCAATATCTACCCCGACAAATCTCTAGACTACCTCACAAAATGCTGGAGGTACTCAGCAGGTCAGACAGCATCCATTGACGAGAATAAATAATAGACGTTTCGAGTCAAAATAGCAAATGAAAGGGACAGACATTCTGGATACTGCCACTTATTTTTTACTCCTTGTGGACCTGATCTGTGATGTTAACTGTTTATTCCACTCCATGAATCCGATTCTGCCAATGTTGTGTGTGTTTTCTCTTGTTCAAAGCTTTTAGCATCCGCAGAATGTTTTGCATTCTAGAAAACCTCACTGTTTTAAAGTTCATCACAACCTATTTGAGGATCAGGCAGCAGAGAATAATTGTACCTCTTCCACGGATAACTGTCCTTCCCCCAGAGATGTTACCTCTCTCTCTAATCTATCTGCTCGTTTTCACAAATACTTTGTGAATTGCTGATACTGCGTTAAACCCAGACACAGAGTCAAGGCAATATTTGTAAATTAAAAGAACTGGCCGACATACCCGTGACCTTTCTTGATATTGATGACATTGGAACAGCTTCAGTGCCATGTCCCTGAGCCATTTTGAGGGCGGGTGTGGTCAGATTTTGCTGTTCTGTAACAAACAAAATTATCAGTAGAACGTCAGTCATTAATTGATGTGTAAGTGAGAACAATGCCTTGTTTTAAACAGGACGACACAATTCCAAATATCTTGGGCCTATTCATTGAAGACCTGGCACTGCCTAATCTACCTGTGCCCATTCACAATGGGTACACAATGCCGATTTCCTGTCACACAATGCCGATTTCCCCTTTCTCCTTGGCTTGTACACCATGCCGGGAAACTCCGGGGCACTTACTCGCTATATTGCAGGCAATTCCGTTTTAGGAACCAATCTTGCTTCCCGGACCGGGAGTGGTGTTTCAATGGAAAGGCAAAACAGGCCGAGATGCAGCGCCCACCACTTTGGCCCTCCTACCACTGGTGGCGCTATGGTGAGTTGGCGCTATGACAACTGTTACAGAGACGTGGGTTGAAACATTTCTGCTGAACAATGGGACATCTATCCTTCTCATCACTGAATTATACATATTTCTCAGTCACACCTGATTCTCATCGTCTGCGATCAGGTTAACATCGTCTCTGGCATATATAGATTGAGCGAATATAGAAGAGATCCCACCGTTCCATAAATCTGAACCTCTGTCACCTGCACCATTTCCACAGGACACACAAGCATCTGCAAAATCATCCTATTCTTGTCCTCATTGGAACGTGGCACAGTCAGCGATCCAGAGATTACTAACCGGGACGTCCCGTTCTCTACATAGCTCCCGAAAATATCTCTTCAGGATCTCTTTACGATCCCATCCTATGGCATTGGAGCCAATATGTACCCTTTTAGAAATCCAAGGACCCGATCTGAGACATCCTTAACTCTGGAACCGAGGAGGCAACATTTGTCTATCAGGGTCACAGAATCTCACTTGTGTTCCTCTGACGGTGGAATCTCCTATCACCACTGCAGTCCTTTAAACCTCTGTTATCTTCTGAGCCAGAGCTACAGAGACTCATCACTGTGCCTCCTCCCGGTAGATCAGCCGCCTCAACATTATCCAAGTCGTAAACTTGTAATTCATGGGAACGGCCACCGTGTACTCAACACTGGCTGCCCATTTGCCTTCCTTCTCCTCGGAGTCACCAGTTGCTTTCCTCCTGCAGCCTCGGGGTGACTACATCCCTGTAGCGCCTGGCTATCACTTCCTCAGCCTCCTGCATAAGCTGAGGGTAATCGCCCTGTACACCATTTCAATAAAATGTTCTCTGAGGAGCTCCAACTGGTTATCCGGGAGACTGGAGTTCTCCCAAAATCGCCAGTTTTTTTCACCTTTTAGTTAAATGATACACAAATATTGACTGATTTCAGGATGCAGGTGACATCCTGAACAGATTTGTAGAAATGCAATGCTTACATTCGTTAGTCTTCGATTTTGTTCTAATGCAGACCATATAGTCGATGCTCACAACATCTTTTCCCCTTTCCAACTCACCATCAATCGTTACAGCTGCTCCTGAGGCTACTTGTCTTTCCTCTGCAGCACTGATGAGAAATCGAACAAAATGTGCAACACTTCTTAGTGATCTATTATCTTGACAACGGAGCAAATGCGACATACAAAAATAACCGAAAAGGGGAATACAAAACGCAACATAATATGCTCTGAGTTTAATTATGACAAAGATTAACAAGGTAGCCCTCTTGTAACGGTGAAACTAAAATTGTAATAGCTGCTTTTACCCTTCTTAGTAAAGCATTCCATTAAACTTCTGCTGGTGATCGCTCCCCCGGTTTCCAGCCCCATTGGGCGTGGACACTTCCCCAATTCTGGCCCCACCACAAACAATCCGCCGCCGCAGACCCGTTTCAACACAGAACGGAGACAAAATCACCGCCCATCTGAAATTGAGCATGCGCACTGTAATCACAACATCTCCAGAACTGGGGGGGGGGGGGGGGTGGTGGTGGTGGCGGGGTCTCGCAAGCAATTCCGCAGAGATCTGCGGTAAAATGTGATAATGTGAGCAATGGGTGGGTCTTCTCTGCCAATTGCCGAATCAGATGTAACATCACCAACCAATGTCATGAAATGTCCTTATTGCAGAAGTACAAAGCAATACATTATAGATGCTTCTTAGCCTGCTGAGTTCATCCAGCATTTTGTGTGCATTGCTTGTATTTCCAGCATCTGCAGATTCCCTCTTGTTTCTGATTCAATAAGTATGCATAGATTAAATAGTAAAATTATATCAGCAGGGCAAAACTTGTATACAACAGGAACAAGCAGATCCCTGGTTTTAATTGTGTCCAAATATTGTACAGACTGGGTTGCTGCTTTGGAACTTCTGGAAGGAAGCTTCTTTGGTGTACTAGTTCTTGAGAAGTACGGATAATTGGAAAAGGTTGAAATCTGCGAAATACTGTCTGCAGTTCAGCAGATGGTAACAGTGAAACGGGAGCAGAAACAAGATCACGTGACAGGTGGAAGGTCTCCCGCCAGAACTGGCGACTCTGCTCCTCGCCACTCACAGGCTGCATGACCCATCATATGCATTTTACAAATTATTTCATATTCACACCAACTACATATTTATTCTCCCTTCTGTATTTTCCCTGATCCCTTCCTTCCACCCCCGGGTCACAGATTTACGGGTTCGATTCCCATCCTGGTCCGACACATAATTAACACACCAACAGGATATGTGCAGTTTTCATTTAAGTCAGTTCAATGTTTATAAACATTAATTTCTAATCAGATTCGTCTGGCCTCACTGGACAGGAACACAGGGAGCAACAAGTGAGAAACAGTAGGAAGTGGCCGTTCGGCCTATGCAACCAACAAGCTTCTGGTGGCTGCTCTCCCATCTCAGACATATGTTCTTGCCCGATCCTCATTTCCTCGGTCCCTTCGGGCTCCACACATCTCCCAACTTCGGTTTTATGTGAAGACAATCAGTGAGCCTTCAGCGCCCTCTGTGGTGGGGATTTACAAACATTCACCACTCTCGGTGTGGGGGCCTTTCCCCTCAGCTCAGTCCCTAACAGTCTACCCCCCTTTTTCGGAAACTGGCATCCCTGTTTCAGCCAGTAATGATGTTGTGCATTTCAATGCGTTCATCTCTCAGTCCTCGATTCTCTAAAGGAAAGGTTATCACATTTCACCTTTCTTCACATGATGACCCCACCACTCCAGGGATCAGTCTGGTGAGCTTTCATTGCACTCTCTATAACAAATACTCTCTAATCTCTTTGTTATTCTCTGTGGGAATAAATTTCATCTTCTGCAGCCCCGTGTTCCACAACCACTCACCTTTCCCTCACCTGGATCCACCTCTCACTCCCCAGCTGTTGCCCCATCCCCATTCCTCACCTCTTTTCTCTGACGATTTCCCGTCTACTCTCAGTCCTGAGGGAGGGTCTCAGCCTAAACTGTTAACGCTCCATTTCTTTCTACAGATGCTGCCTTCAACATGTTCGTTCAACATCCTTCGACTGTGCCGTTGACGGTGGGTGGGCAGCGTGTTGTTTGATACCAGATGGCTCAGAAAACCCCAGTATTTTGGGGAGGACTTTCTAGACTGATCTGGTTTCGGGTAGTTTAATCATTGCAGTGTCTCGTTGTTTAGTATTTTGAAAAAAAAAAAAAAAACAACTGTTTTACTAATGTAACCTAGAATTGCCAGCCGGGTCTACGCATAGTGTAGTAGACAACAGATTACCTCTCGTCCATGAGTCTTTAAGTCCTGGTAAACTAACCACTTTGACGATGTGAACCGGAGGTTTCCCTTCCTCTAAGCCAGGGAATCATTCAGAGAGTTGGTCGCTGAGAGGAATTAAGTTTGTTGATTGTTCAAGTTTGCCCAGAATCAGATGGATGGAGTTGATGTGGACTACGGGAGTGTCACAGAGAAAGGCCGGACAGCCGAGTACCCTCCGTTGTCCCTCCGGCTTCCGACCAATGGTGGCTCCGTCGGAATCTCCACAGACCACTGTTGGCGCCGAGGGTTCGGTGTTCGGGGCCGGGGTGTAACTCCAACTGTGCGCAAGCGCGATGCCGATGGATTTCCTGTCTGGTAGCGGTGTGGAAAGGTCTGATCTCGGGGTTGTGTAAATCGAAGGCCGGTTGCAGTGGCAAAAGGTCTAAACTGAGCTCTGTCCTGTCCGGCAGCCCGGATTTAATTTTGCAAAAGTGCCCGGGCTGTGGGGTCGGTTATTTTTGGTTCCCCAAGCCGGTGGTGGTTTGTGGTGAAAGGGGTCTGTCTGTGCGTGTAGCTGGAGATTTTGGGTGAAGGTGTAGGTGTGGAGTGAGTGATGCAAAGAGTGTGGGTCCGTAGCCCGTGGGTGGAGGAGGACGTTGGGAAAAAATGTGACGGTTCGTATTTCCATCACCCGGGGAAGATGGGTTCCAAGGAAGTTTAAGTTGTAAACTCGGAAGTATCTGTTCCATTGCATCAGACAGGATATATGTCGGTTCAGGAAGCAACAATTCTCGTTTTATATGAATTATGAATTTATATGAATTATCACTATTCTTGCTGTTAACCACCATTCCACCAACTCACCACTCTCTGCTTAAAAAAACTTAGCTCTGATATCTCCTCTGTACCTACTTCCAAGTACCTTAAACCTGTGCGCTCTCGTATTATCCATTTTAGCCCTGGGAAAAAGCCGCTGATTATCCACCCGGTCAAGGTCTTTCATTACCTTGCACACCTCTATCAACTCACTTCTCATTCTCCGTCGCTCCAAGGAGAGAAGGCCAAGTTCACTCAACCTATTCTTATAAGGCAAGCTCCCCAATCCAGGCAACATCCTTGTAAATCTGCTCTGCACCCTTCCTATGTTTTCCACATCCTTCCTGTAATGAGTTGACCAGAACTGAGCACAGTGCCTCAAGCGGGGTCTGACCAGGGTCCTACAGAGCTGCAACATTACCTATTGGCTCTTAAACTCAATCCCACGATTGATGAAGGCCAATGCACCATATACCTTCTTCAGCACAGAGTCAACTTCCGTAGCATCTTTGAGTACCCTATGGACTCGGACACCAAGATCCCACTGATACTCCACATTGCCAAGAGTCTTACCGTTAATACTATATTCTATATAAAAATACTATATTTTACCTACCAAATGAACTATGTCATACTTATCTGGGTTGAACTCTGTCTGTCACTTCTCAGCCCAGTTTTATACCGTATCAATGTTCCGTCGTAAACTCTGACAGCCTTCTACACTATCCACAACATATCTAACAGTTGTGCCATCAACAACTTCACCGACCTATTCTTCCACTTTCTCATCCTGGTCATTTATAACAATCACGAATAGTAGGGGTCACAGAACAGATCAGTGAGACAGACTACTGGTCACCCATCTCCATGCAGATTATGATACTTCTACAACCACAATTTGCATTCTGTGGAAAGCCAGTTTTGGACTAACAAAACGATGCTCCATTGGATCCCATGCCTCCTGATTTTCTGAATAAGCCTTTCATGGCGTACCTTATCAAATGTCTTGCATAAATCCGTATACACTACATCTACTGCTCTACCTTCATCAATGCGTTTAGTCACATCCTCAAAAAAATCAATCAGGTTCGTAAACTACGACCTTCCTTTGACAAAGTCATGCTGAATAATCCTAATCAGATTATATTTCTCCAAATGTTCATAAACCCTGTCTCTCATTACTTTCTCCATCAATTTACCAACCACTGAAGTAAGACTCACTAGTCTATAATATCATGGGTTATCTCAACACCCTTTCTTGAAGAACGGAACAACATCCACAACTTTCCAATACTCCGAAACCTATCCCGTCACCATTGATGATATAAATATCATCGTCAGAGGGTCAACAATCTCCTGCCTCGACTCCCAGAGTAGTTTGGGGTGCATCTCCTTTTTTCCCCGGTGAATTATCCAATTTGATGCTTTCCAAAATCTCCAGCACATGCTCAAGCTTTACAGTCCGCGGAAAGTCATCCCTACAATTGCCAAGATCCTTTTCCATAGTGAATACTGAAGGGAAGTATTCATTATGTACCTCTGCTATCTCCTTCTACTATCACATTTGATAGGTCATATTCTCTCAACTCTTATATTCTTGCTCTTCACATACTTGCAGAATGCCTTGGGGTTTTCCTTAATCCTGTCCGACAAGGTCTTCTCATGGCCGCTTCTGTTCTCCCAATTTCATTCTTAAGCTCCGTCCTGCTAGCCTTATAATCTTCTAGAGCTCTATCCCGAACTTTTCGTAAGCACTTAATTTCTTCTTTACTAGATTTCCAATAGTCTTTGTACAGCACTGATCCTGTACACTCCCATCATTTCCCTGTACCATTGCAACGTACCTCTGCAGCCAATATCTGCTGTACACTTGTCATATTTCTGCCATACGCTTCCCTGAGAACAGCTGTTTCCAATTTCTGATAGCCTTATATTTCCCCCTATTCCAATTAAACGTTTTCCTAACTATTCTGTTCTTATCACTCTCCAAACCTCTGGTAAAGGAGATAGAATTATGATCACTATCTCCAAAGGGTGATAGAAAATACCTGCCAAATGTGCAACATTACAATAGCCTTGGGAACTTTCCATATGCAGTTACATTGGAAAATTAGGTTGGTGTTCGATTCCAAGAAGGCGAATTTCCAGAATGCCACGAGGTGGCTTTTTAGAGCAGTTCGTGATTGAGCCCAGTCGGGGACCAGCCATTCTGGATTGGTTGATGTGCAATGAAGCAGAAAGTGCAAAGAGCCAGAATTGCCTCTGGAGCGTAAGGAAAGAATAACCCTTGAGGGAAAGATAGACGGACATACTTTACCGATCCCGAGGGAAATTGGGTTTCGTTACAGTCGCACCAACCAAGAATAGTGTAGAAATATAGCAATATTAAGCCATAAATAATGAAATAATAATCAGTATATAATGCCAAGTGGAAATTAGTCCAGGACCAGCCTATTGGCTCAGGGTGTCTGACACTCGGAGGGAGGAGTTGTAAAGTTTGATGGCCACAAGCAGGAATGACTTCCTATGACGCTTAGTGTTGCATCTCGGTGGAATGAGTGTCTGGCTGAATGTACTCCTGTGCCTAACCAGTACATTATGGAGTGGATGGGAGACATTGTCCAAGATGGCATGCAATTTGGACAGAATCCTCTTTTCAGACACCACCGTCAGAGTGTCCAGTTCCACCCCCACAACATCGCTGACCTTACGAATAAATTTGTTGATTCTATTGATGTCTGCTACCCTCAGCCTGCTGCCCCAGCACACAACAGCAAACATGATAGCACTGGCTACCACTGACTCGCAGAACATTCTCAGCATCGTCCGGCAGATGTTAAAGTGTTAAAGTGAGCATAACATGACCGAAACACAAAATGCTGGCAGAACTCAGATGACCAGACAGCATCTATGGGAGGAGGTAGTGACGACATTTCGGGCCGAAACCCTTCATTAGGAGGAAACCCTCCTGATATACTTCCCAAAATAAAATAAGTATTCTAAAGCAAAGATGAGACAAATGAGGCTAACAGGAGAATTCATAGCCAACATAATCGCCAAAACGAGGGCATACAATAGAGTAAAAACAAATAGTGGGAAGTTAGTGGATTGGGTGTGGAGATACTTAGGGTCATCAGACTTTGGCGAGAAAAAGTACCTGTGAGGTTACTTTTTCGTTCTAACTTCTCAACTCCTCGTCTGTTAGGTCGTAGTAGTGTAGCCAGAATAACTCCAGGGATAGCGCTTTGAAATGTGTCTGAGATGTGGTAATTCTGAGTAACCTTCAGTCTCCCCGAAAAACACATCTGCACGAGACGCACAGAGCCGCAGCTTCTCCGAGAACGTAGTAAGGACTGGAGGTGCAGCTCAATAACCTTCAGATATCCGGGGGAATGAGGAGGTGTTAGTTAGGAGATATGGGAATGTAGTCACCCATAGTCTGAAGGAGAGTGATAACTGGGTGATGGTCAGCAGAAGGGTAATGCACAACCAATGCAGAGTAGACATCTGACCGTTATCCTCAATACTAAATACACCACTTAGATATTGATGGGAGTGACAACTTAACGGGGAAGACGTTGTGTCCAGGTCTCCGCCACTGCCTGGTGCGGTGGCTCAGAAGGGAAATGAGGTGAAAGGGACTGCAGTCAGAACTCTTGGTACATATTTGCTCCGATGAAACAGGTATATAAGCCGAGGAGATACTGAAGAGATATTTTGGGGAGCAAGATAGAAAGCTGAAGCAAAAAAAAAACAGAATCCCCAGAGTGGCAATCACTGGATTGATGCCTGTGCCAAACGCCAGTGAGGACAAGAATTGGACCATTTTGTAGGAACTAATGCAGAGTTAAGGGGTTTAGACTTATGGATCATTGGAAACTATACTATAGAAGTTACGACATGTACAAAAGGATTAGAAATAGGTTACACCTGAAGCCGAGGGTCACCCATAACTTTGCGGGCAGGATTGCGAGATTTGCTCGGGTGGGGATGACGCTAATTTGCCAGGGGAATGGGAACCAGAGTGAGACTGAGAACCTCAGTAAGGAGTCGGCAGTATGTCGCGAGACGGCTTGCAAGGAGTAGCCAATGATAGGGCAAAAATTGCAGTCAACAGAGTGAGTTGCCTTGTAAACGGCGGACAAAATAGAAACGGTGAATATAGTACCGAAACTTTATATTTGAAGGTGAGCAGTTTATGGAATAAGATAGAGGAACCTGGACAAAATTTATAGATTGTCATGTATGACCTTGTAACATAACAACATTTTGTTGGATAATACTCGATGGAGAAGCATTTTAAACACAACAGAAGAAACTGGTCTTTAACTGGCAGCGATTTTCAGAACTGCCGGCACAACGATTCTTAGAGTAGAAATTAAAACTCCACTTTAAAATGAAACTGCGTCATAAAATCGGATACGCAGCAGAACGGAGTCACTGACGAATTAAGCCACGAACTGAACTGCGTCACAGCGAGGCGTGCTCCTTTTATACCTGTTGAAACAGGCTATCACATGACCTCTCAATGGCGGGAAAATTACATCACTCCACCATCACAAGACCATTACATCATGCCCAGCAGAGACTCAATTACATCATGGTCATGTGATAGTCCCAAGATACCCAAGGGGTATGTAGCATTAGATACACAAGGTGTAAAAGAGAGGCGAGAGTGCATAGCAAACCTCTGAGAAATCATGCTGGAGAGGTAGTAATGGATTGCAAGGAAATGGCGGACGAAATGAATAAGAATTGTGCGTCACTCTTCACTCGCAACATGCCCGAAATTCTAGAGTCAGAGGGTAGATGTGTATCAAATTATTGTCACTAGGGAGAAGGTGGATACAGCACCTGGACCAGAAGGGATATATTTCAGGGTTCTGAATGAGGTGGCTGAAGGTATCGTGTAGGCATTTGTAATGAACTTTCAAGAATCAATTGATTCTTGCATTTTCCGGAGGAATGTCACTCGGCTCGAAAAGTCCACTGTTTATTATTTTCGATAGCTGTTGCCTGCCCAGCATTTTGTGTAGGGTTTACATTCCTTTACTTCCTACCGAGACAAATCTGACATAATGCATGGCAGTGATGCTTCTCTACCACGCGGCCTTGGAGCACCTTGACAATACGAATACTTATGTCAGGACGTTGTATCTCGACTAGAGCTCAGATCAAAACATGATTATTCCTACAGTCCTAATCGAAAAGCTCAAATCCGTTGGTCTCTCTACCTCCCTCTGCTACTGGATTCGGAACTTCTGCATAGAAAATCTATAATCTGAGTGGATCGGAAAAACATCTCCACCGCAATGACAATCAATAAAAGTGCACTTGAAGGATATTTCCTTACCCACTGCTCTGCGCTCTCTACACCTATGACTGTGCGGCTAGGCACATATCAAATGTCAATCCACACCAGGCTTACTTCCCTCACAGGAAAATAGCCACTCACAGGAGACCTTGCCCACGCCCAGGATTACGGCTGCACAGGTGGAAGGTCAACTGAGGAAGATCTGTACCAGCAAGGCGGCTGGACCGGATGGAGTTTCCCCACGATTACTGAGGACCTGTGCGACTGAGCTGGGAGAACTACTACAGCTCATCTTCAACATGAGCCTGGAGCAGAGAAGAGTACCCAAACAGTGGAAAACATACTGTATTGTCCCGGTACCGAAGAAACCACAACCAAAGGAGTTGAATGACTTCAGACCTGTTGCCTTGACGTCGCACGTTATGAAGACCATGGAGCGGCTGATAATACAGAATCTGAGGCCACAAACCAGGCATGCCCAGGATCCTCTTCAGTTTGCGTATAAGGAGAAGGTGGGAGTGGAGGATGCTATCACGTATTTGCTGCACAAATCACTCTCTCACCTAGAGGGGTCAGTTGTGCTGTGAGGATTACATTCCTTGACTTCTCTAGTGCCTTTAACACCATCCAGCCCAAGATCTTAAGGCACAAACTAACGGAGATGGGAGTAGACTCTCACATGGTGGATTGGATAGTGGACTACTTGACAGATAGACCTCAGTATGTGCGGTTGGGAGACTGTAGGTCTGACACGGTGGTCAGCAGCACAGGGGCGCCGCAGGGAACCGTACTCTCTCCGGTCCTGTTCACCCTGTACACATCAGGCTTCCAATATAACTCGGAGTCCTGCCATGTGCAGAAGTTCGCTGATGACACGGCCATAGTGGGGTGTGTCAGGAATGGACAGGAGGAGGAGTATAGGAAACTGATACAGGACTTTGTGATATGGTGCAACTCAAACTACCTGCGTCTCAATATCACCAAGACCAAGGAGATGGTGGTGGACTTTAGGAGATCTAGGCCTCATATGGAGCCAGTGATCATTAATAGAGAATGTGTGGAGCAGGTTAAGACCTACAAGTATCTGGGAGTACAGTTAGACGAGAAGCTAGACTGGACTGCCAACACAGATGCCTTGTGCAGGAAGGCACAGAGTCGACTGTACTTCCTAAGAAGGTTGGCGTCATTCAATGTCTGTAGTGAGATGCTGAAGATGTTCTATAGGTCAGTTGTGGAGAGCGCCCTCTTCTTTGTGGTGGCGTGTTGGGGAGGAAGCTTTAAGAAGAGGGACGCCTCACGTCTTAATAAGCTGGTAAGGAAGGCGGGCTCTGTCGTGGGCAAAGTACTGGAGAGTTTAACATCGGTAGCTGAGCGAAGGGCGCTGAGTAGGCTACGGTCAATTATGGATAACTCTGAACATCCTCTACATAGCACCATCCAGAGACAGAGAAGCAGTTTCAGCGACAGGTTACTATCGATGCAATGCTCCTCAGACAGGATGAAGAGGTCAATACTCCCCAATGCCATTAGGCTTTACAATTCTACCGCCAGGACTTAAGAACTTTTTAAAAGCTATTATTAATGCTTTTTGAGATAGTGATTTAGATGCATATCATATTTTTTACTGAGTTAAGTATTGTATGTAATTAGTTTTGCTACAACAAGTGTATGGGACATTGGAAAAAAAGTTGAATTTCCCCATGGGGATGAATAAAGTATCTATCTATCTATCTATCTAATTAGCTGACGACACAACTATTGTTGCCAGAATTGTTGCCCAAGGTTGAGAATTCACTCAGCTCCATTATGGTCAGTAGCCTCCGTAGCATCGAAAACATCATGAGAAATTTTCATTGAGCGATGCATCAAAAAGACGGAATCAATCATTCAGGATCCACATCAGCCAGGACGTGCCCTCTTCTCTTTGGTGTCATCAGAAAGGAGGTACGGGAGCTTGAAGGTACACATTCAACAGTTCTGGAACAGATTCTTTCCCAATGCTATCCTATTTCTGGATGGACAATGGGACCCAGACACCGACCTCACTAATTTAATTTTAGCAATACTTATTTAATTTGCCTTTTAGTGACATAGTTACTGTAATACAGATCTTTCCTATAATTATATATTGCATTATACTGCTGCCGTAAAGTCAACAATGTTCATGACATATGTCTGTGTCATATGGTTCTGTTGGGATTATTCCCATTTGCACCATCGGGTAAAAGAGCGACTTCCTGTGTCTACCTCTGATCCCCAATAACAAACTGTACAGATAGACGTACAAAGATCGCATGTCCATCACCGACACCAAATAACAGACGAAAGCAGTAATGGGGCAGTAATGCCACTATCCCACACGGCAGTGATGGGAAACTATCTCTTTTATTTCACTTTCCACAGACCCAGTGTCTCTGGGCACTGCCGATTTTGGTCTGTGTTCACAGGGACATCCGAGCCTTTTTGAAATAGATTGACTCAGCCTGCCCTGAGAGAATACTTGCATTGCGGATGTTGTGCAGCAGCCCTGGAGACATCAGGTCCTGGGCTCAGCCATAGGTTATTGGGCAACAGCACAACTCCACAGTCTTTCAAGTTTCATAACTTTCGTGGTTAGTTTCTGCCCAGCTAGTAAAGTAAAATCATTCCTTGTATGCCTGTTCTTCCTCTTTCAAATATTCTTTGCATATAATTTAATGTGTTAACACTCTTCCCGCAGATTAATGTTGCGACAGACGGAGAGGCTCCGAAAGTGACCCTCACTGCAAATCCTGAAAGTAACTGGCACATGAACAAGGATGATCTTGTCGAACCGCAGACAAAGCAGCCCTGCCCCCTGTTCTGGGAATTATTCCACCACCGTCACATCCGATCCTCTAGCCAGTGCCCCAGTGCCCGCAATCCCCACATTGAGTGTGGTGGCAGAGATCCACAGGTGCGGGGTTTAACAATGGCTACTTTTCCTGTGAAGGAGAGATAATCCCAGCACGAAGCTGTATCTTGTGCATAGATCATGAATTCGGCCTTCTCGGGAGTGCAAGGCATATAGAGACCGACTCAATGCTCCTTTCCTAACGTCTCGACATCGATAGTGATTTGGACTGGCAATGTGGCAGCAGGGTTGGGATTAAGGCGTTAGTGGGGAAAAGATAAATGCAGATAGACGGAGAGGAGGGAAAATAAATCTCTTTGAGGCAAGTCCACGTATTCGGCATTATACAGATGCTCATCCTTCCAAGTCACACAGTCTCCAATCCCATGCTGCTCTGGTATTAAAGCCCATGTGAAGGCTCTCCCTGAAACCGGCCCACGGCATCCCCGCCACTCCTGTTTCACAAATGTACTGTGGTTCCACAGCTCCCTTTTGCCGTGACCGGGCTGCAGATCGCTGGTGACCCGGGGACTCAGACACACACAGCGGAGCCTGATCCTGTGCTCAGCAGCATAGAACCACTGAAATATTCTCTTTCGAATCCTTATCTGCTGCACAAAAGAAGCAAACCCAAACCAACCTTTTCCCTGATGGGTTCGTAACATATTCTCTAAGAAGTAATGTGCCACTCTCCATAAATTGTGATAGCTTTGGCAACTGGCTCGCTTTGTCAATATGTAGATGCACACCTTCAAAGCTAATTACGATCGCACAATCGAGAGATCTTAGCTAGTGTTATTTGACACTGTTCCCATAACAACTACAAAACGCTGGAGCAAATTAGCAGGTCAGGCAGTATCTCTGGAGAGGAGTAAATTCACGACGTTTCGGGCTGAAAAATTCCTTTCCAAAGATGTTGTCAGATCTGCTGGCGTCCGTGTTATTCTGGATTTCCCGCATCAACAGCCTCTCTTGGGTTTACTATTTCGGTTGACGAGTTTTCGCTGCTACTAATCATTTAAAATCGCACCAGTTCTTCATTACTGTTAGCTCTATATCAAGATTGAAGAACACTTGGATTCCCTCCGTCTATGCTGCCTCTTTCCTATTGACCTGTTCGGTTCTTTCTGGCATCGTGTACACTGTAACAACGAGCACACGAATCCGGTTACCCTACAGCCAAATCTCCATAATATACATTAGGCCGGACTCAAATGTTATGTTTTCGGAATTGTGAAGAATATATATATATATATAGATGTAGATATATAGAGGCGTTCATATGGAAACCCAGAAGAGCTTAGACAAAGTTCTGCATAGCATACTGCTGATACAACGAAAAAAATAAGATGCGAAGTTGGATTTTGATTCTGTGAGCAACCTGTGGGGGTAACTCAGAGAGGACGTGAATTGGGAAAGTCCACAAAATAGTGTGTGGGTACAGGAAGGGCGTGGACAACAAAACCCGATCACAATTATCCTCATGGCGTAAGAGGTGCAGTAGTCGGGTATATAAACCTGATTTCTGTAAACACGCTGTAAGCGAAAGATTGGGGAGTGGATGTAACTGTTAACGAATGTGTAAGAATGTTGTTGGTCAGGTATCATACTATCAAACTGGGACAACGTGATGCATCCTGCTCTGGAAGAAAGAACAGCTAATTTAACTTATTACAAAATATTCCAGAACATTTAGAACGATTTAGCAAGGCATTCGGCAGTGTCTGACTTGGGAGGTTGGTGAAGAAGACTGAGGGGCTTGGTATTGTGTAAAGCGGCTTCGCGGGAGAAGTCAGTAAGTGGAGGAGGCTGGTGTCATTGCTTGACTGTACAACAGTGGGTAGTGGGATGGAGCAGGCACTGGTGCTGGGTCCATTTGTGCTTATCATCAATGTTAACAATCTGGATGATTTAATTACAACTATATTTGCTTTTGATTCAGCTAGAGGTAATTTGCATGTGTGATGGTCCGTACTCCTTAAACTGGTTTACTCCTTAAACTGGTTTGAGTCTGTAGTCAAAGGTTTTCTTGTGAACTTACCAGGCCGAAATTGGTCACGCAGCCCACCGAACCTTCTGCTCCATAGAGTGAAATCATGGCTTTAGTTCCGCAATGCGGCAGGCCTCTAACTGTAACTGGTCACCCTGTACACAGCCACCCCCGCCCCCCAACCCCCGACTGTTTGCTATGTATCCAGCAGAGAATCAACGTCTTGAATCAATAGGACGTTGAGGTGATCAGATCGGAACACCCACAATAAACACAGTCACAAAGAAAAAACATGCATTAATCTGGAATGAAAAGTTTTTGAAATGGAACTCGTGTTGGCTAAACAGCATCTCGCGCTGCTTGCTTTGAAACTGGCTCGAGAAATGTTTTTAATCTTGTCATAAATTGTAAAAAATCTCAACTGTTCAGATAGGAAACTGCAAGTACAGAAATACCACCAGCAGAAGAGGAGATCAAGATCGCTCAAACACAGTTGTTTGGAAATAAAGATCCGAAAGAAATACCATAAACTAAATTATGCTCACCTTAATTCATCAAGAATGTTCTGTCTACGTGTGGATATATTTTCAATTCGTTTTCTTCTAACTTCTTTTCAACAAATCTGGCGAGAGATACTTGCAGGCTTTGGAAGGCGATGCTGCTGTTGTTTGAGACTGAGAATGCATTGTCTGTGTGCGAGCAGCGGCCTGTCCTCAAGTTGGATTCCACATGGAAATATTTCTTAGAATATGGAGCAGCCTCTCTGTTTAAACCAAACTGAACTAGTTCGTTAATCCAGTCTCAGTTTCAACTGTGGACACAGAAGGCGGTAATATTATATTTAAACTCTTCTGTTCCAGTAAAAACGATTAAATCATAATTATATCGGAAAGAAAGTTACTGAGAGTTTCCAACCGCAATGTGTATTTGTTACCATTGATATCGGAATTTGTGAGATTCCACTGTTTCATTGCAACTCAAACTCCTATCATTTGCAATTTAGATAACATTTTTTGTTATTCATTTACCTAAATCGGTCTGCAGCGTTTTCATCTACAACGCCGAGTAATAAAATTTCACGGTGGACATGTTATTCTGAATATCTTAATCGAAGAGATAGAGATAGATAAATAGATAGACAGAGAAAGAAAGAGGGAAACAGAGAGAGGGGATATGGGGGGAGAGAGAGATAGAGATAGAGGAAGATAGGTAAATAGAGAGAGAGAGGGGAGGGAGAGGGAGAGTGAGAGAAAGAGAACGAACAGGAGGGAGAGATAGAGAGAGAGTGAGGGAATAGATCAGAGCCTGGAGACTGCCCAGTGGGATATTTCTGATATCACTAACGGCGTGAAAAATGCGTTCTGCACGGATACAGTAGAAACTACACTGATGTGTGGTTATAGGCATCGACGTCATTTTTTTAAAAATCCAATCAGATTATGTTTGTGTCTTTTTCTTTAACGAGTCCGGACTCCTTTCTTCCACTAATTGCCCTACGGTCCAGAACAATGCCGAGCATTGCTGGAAACATTCAGTGATTGTGGAGAATGAGACTCAACACTTACCTGTGGTGCTGTTATCTGACGGCGTTCAGCGTGGTCCACGGAAACCTCACTGACCTCCTGGCTGAGCGACAAGTGACCTGGATGGTGTGTTCACCCTGTATGGAGAGTTCAATCTGAGCTGCTGATACCCAAGACACCGTTACAAAGACTCTGTCGCTGGTTACAGATGATTAGAACCAGATGAGTCTGGGTAAAGTTGGACTGACTCATTTCCTCTCCTACCCACATCTACCTACACGGGAGAGAATGGTCAGCGGGACGAGTGGTACTGTTGCAAATGGAGGAAGCACAGTTAGGAATATCAGGGGCTGCGTTAAACTCCCCTCACGGATGCAGATATATTCTGTCAGTATGTCCGTGTAGATCTCAGAAGTTCCTTTCTTTTTGTTCTATCGCAACCAAAAGGGCGGAGATTCTCTATTTAATTCACGAGTCCAATGATGAAGTTTGATCCAGCCCAGATTCTGGGAGGATATAAGCTCCGCCCTATGTGTGAAGAGGGTTACAGTCGGTAAGAAGACACTCAACTTAAACACTCCAGACTTGTCTCGGGAAAATAATTTCTCTTTTTGCTACAAAATAACTAAAACCCTTCGACAATTTCCTCGCACTGTAACAATGAAAAAGTTGATCAATGGGTTTCTTAGCCCTTCTAGGTTCAGAGTAGTTCATTAACAGTGTTTAATTAACACTACCATTCAGAGATTATAACATTGGCATCCGGGTCCTTTGTGCCACAAGGAATGCCCGGTCCATGGTTAACCTACGGCTTTTATTTCTTAAGCTGGGACTGCTCATCCACACGGCACCTGGTAACATTTGCTCTGTTTATCTCTCTTAAATGAGAACAGCTCTGTGCTATTGTCAAGTTTTGGACAATTAAGCCACCACAAATATTATATACGTTCTCGTGTTCGGCATGTCATCTCAAATTTTGGCAAATTTCAATTGATGCACAGTGGAGGCTATCCTGACTGTTTGCATCACAGCCGGATACAAAAACACCAATGCCCAAGAACGGAGAAGTCTACAAAAAGTAATAGATATTGTCCAGTCCATCACAGGAAAATCTCTTCCACCACTGTGCAAGCTTCTTCAGGTATCACCACTACACAGGTCAAGTTCTCTGATCTGGCTGCACTAGGTAGTGCGACACAAGTGTCAGGAACAGTAATTACCCTTCGACCATTGGACTCCTGATCGAGCATGGAAAGCTTCACTCACCTCAACACCGATATGATCCTACAACTTGTGGATTCTGGGACATTTTCAAGGACTTCACAACTCATATCGTCAATATCTATCTATCTATCTATCTATCTATCTATCTATCTATCTATCTATCTATCTATCTATCTATCTATCTATCTATCTATCTATCTATCTATCTATCTATCTATCTAACCATCTATCTATTTGTTTATCTATCGATCCTTCCATTTTTATTTGCTTCTTTCCTTGTTTCTTTGTTATTTTTATTTGCGTGTTTGTCCATTTTCTATTTATTTTTGTCGATGTGTATGTATGTTTTCCGTCATTTTTGCGCAGTGTTTTTTCAATGATTCTATTTTCGTCTCCGTATCTACTCTGATTTACTGCAAGAAAATTAATATCAGTATTATGGTGAGATTACAGATTGCTTGTGATAATAGATTGCTGTGAACATGCTGCTATATAATTTCTCTGGTGAATCCTTGCACCCCATCTTGTGAAGGACGAGAAACGAATCATAATGTCAGTCATTTCACAGAGCCATAGAGCACAAAAACCGGCCGTTACCAAATGGTTTATGCCGAGCATGAGACCATGTAAATTAGTGGGATATACCTTTGATTCGGTCATATCCCTCGAAATACTTCCTGTCCATGAACTTGTCAAAGTAATTTTTAAATGTTGTCGTTGGTTTTAGCTTCATCACTTCCCCTGACAGCTCAATCCAGTGGAGACAGAATATCTCAAGCACAAAGCCGCTCTGACGCTTTCTAATCGTCTGACTTTCCAAATGCATGCTGTTATCATAACCAACCGTCAAATTTGTCCTAGGGGAATTCTTTCTTTCCACAGGGCCGCGTTTAGTCCGGATTGGAGAACAGGATGTTGATAGTCTGGGTGCATGGAATAGTGAGAGCGTTAACCATTGCCCATATGGATCAAAGGGCACATTATCCCCGGCAGAGGTGGCACCAGGCTAGTCGCTAACCGCCAATCGACCAAGGACAGACGGACATAAAGAACAGTGGGGAGCGAGGTGGAAGGGTAGGGGTGGAGGACAAATAATAGAGAACAATGCTCGGAAAGTGATAAACAAAATGAGAGAGTGATAAAAATATCAACATCGACAGAGATAGAAAGAGGAAAGAGGTGATGGTAAAAGAGGGAATGCCAAGGTAAAACAGGGAAGGAGGGAGATAGGGCTATTGAGAGAGACGAAAGAGAGAAGCAGAGAGATTGACAGCGGGAGTGTAAGAAGGAGAACCGCATACGGTCAGGCAGCGACCGAGCGATTCGGGGTTCAGTGGCGAGAGGAGACCCGATTCAGCTGGACAAATAGAGAACATTCGGCACGGAACGGGTTAAATTGGCATAAGGTCATGCCCGAGGCGACCTATCCGTCAAACAACCACAGGCCTTCTTTCCTTTTCCTTCCACCCCGCTTATCCTATTTTTACTCAAGTTCTCTGCGACTAGAGAAAATTGATTTTCAGAAAGTAATTAAAGTATTTGATCCGAATTCAGAGTAATAGGGTCCTTTTGTTCCGAAAAGGTTGAAGCTGATTTTATTACACCTTCAAGCAGCATCGGGGCGGAGCTCACAGAGAAAAGTGGAGATCAAGTTCACAGCTCGGAATTTATTAAACAAAGAAGATCTCTCCGGGAGTTGCAATGGAATATCACGGAATAACTTGCGGAATCTACAAAGGTATCCTGCCAGAAAATGTTTTCAAGCACAAAATAAACAGCACAGCCTCTGCGGTTCCTTTCTGTATTTCCCTGCTTTTCGCCCGCCCACTCGCTGAAAACTCGCTGCCCACTCACTGAAACTGGTTCAGGTTGTTCTTGAGTGTGGGGTTGATCTGCGGCTGTTGCATTCCGCCGATGTCACTGCACATCCCTGTCCTCGTCTCCCACAAGCTCATTGAAAGACCAGTCACAGGGTTCAAATCATGATCCAGACGACTTCCCTTTGTCTAATTCAGGAGATTTTTGTTCCTTTGCATAAAATTGATATCCCAACCAGTTAACCTCATTTCTACGACCCACTGTGGCCTTTCCCGTTTACAATCTGCACTTGATTGGTAACGTTCGGTATATCATAGTTTCGGTCATGTATCGCTGACTAAGCTCCAGAGCTAAGGGCAGGGTGAGCCCTGTGACACCGATTTATCGTTCCAGATATTGCCATCGGTAAAGCAGTCTGATTGTTTTTGAAATTAAATTCTGTCATCAACATATTCTCGTTACTGAGGCGACCATCGTCAAAGCAGATTCAAACATTGCCCTCCTTGCCTTGAATAAACAACGGACATCAACGATGTGTAACTTGTTTTCGTGCTGAAAATCGCTATCGCACCTATAAAAACACTTTGCTATATATTTGGGTAAATGACATCTGGAATGATCGTCCCGTTACCAAGTGTTTCAGTGAAGATAATTATGCGACAATGACTTTTTTCCACCCATCCACCCCCAGCACTGACCGCCCAGCTCTTCAGTTTCTGTGATATCCCACGCCACAACTCTCCCTTCCCAATCCCCTAGACTCAGTGCCCATCACTACTCATCGTCTGTGACACCCAGCCCCATAATTTTTTTCCCGATCCCTGAGACTGCCCGAACTCCACCTTCACTACTGTGCCACTGCTCGACCCACCTAACCCAGAGCATCTTCCACCTCCCCTTCCAATCGTTTATTCTCTCACCACACAGAACCACTTTCCCACTCCAGCGCTCGTTAGGAATCTTCCTACATCCGAGTCACCATCTGTATTGCCAACCTCACCACTTAATCGGCATTCTTTCCGCATTGAGCACATAACTGCCGATCCTGTCCACTACTCCACAGAACTACGATCCGCCCAGTCCTATCGCTCTTCAGTTTTGGTCATCGCCATCACTGCCCAGTACGCTCCAGAGGGATCATGTGCTGCACGACAAACATCGAACAACCCTTTGATCATACGGCTGCTGTTTGAACTGATGAGTTCTCTGGCTTCGGACACTCCATGTAACAAAGGGAAACCAAGGCATTTACTCCGAGATTATTGAGATCTTATCAGATGTCACGCCTGATTCCTCTCCCTGGAACCGTCCACCCTCCGCAACGCACCATCCCATGGATGAATGTGGCACCAAAGCCCATGGGTCGTAGCTCTGTTGTGGCAGATCAGCTCAAATGTGAGCGGAGCTGCTCCGTTTCGGAGCTCACAATAATAAACCAGGTGCATACTGCCAGACGGGGTCAGGATTTGAGATTTCTGGATCATTGAGATCTATGTTGGGGTAGGTGTGACCTGTACAGAACGGACAGTTTGCACTTGAATTCCAACTTGATCAATATCCTGGTGGGGTGGTTTGCTACGTCTACTGGGGAGAGTTTAAACTAGAATTGTTGACGGTGGGAACCGAACTGAAGGGACTAGTGAAGAGCCGGTTGGCTCACATATAGAGAAGGCATGGAGACAGTTTGTGAGGGAGGATAGGCAGATGATCGAGAAGGGACGCGCTCAAATGGACGATTTGAGATGCGTCTATTTTAAAGCAAGTCGTACTGTGGACAAAGCAGATGAGCTTCGAGCGTGGATCAGTACTTGGAGCTATGATGTGATGGCCATTACAGAGACTTGGATGACTCAGGGACAGGAATGGTTACTTAGAGTGCCGGGTTGTACATGATTGAAAAAAGATAAGGACGGAGGCAAAAGAGGTGGGGGCATGGCACCGTTGACCAGAGATAGTGTGACGGCTGCAGAAAAAGGTGGCTGTCATGGAGGGATTGTCTATGGAGCCTCTGTGGGTGGAGGTTAGTAACAGGAAGGGTCAATAACTTTTCTGGGTGTTTTTTATAGGCTGCACAATAGTTACCGGGATATCGAAGAGAAGATAGGGAAACAGATCCTGAAAAGGTATAATAATAGCTGGGTTGTCATGATGGGAGGTTTCAATTTCAGAAATATCGATTGGCATCTCCCTAGAGCAAGGGGTTTAGATGGGGTTTGGTTTGTTAGGTGTGTTCAGGACGGGTTGCTTGACACAATATGTGGATAACCCTACAGGAGGAGAGACTGTACTTGATTTGGTATTGGGAAATGAACCTGGGCAGGTGTCAGATCTCACAGTGGGAGAGCATTTTGGAGATAGTGATGATAATACTATCTCCTTTACAATAGCATTGGAGAGATGTAGGAACACACAAGTTAGAAAAGCGTTTAATTGGAGTAAGGGGAATTATGTGACTATCAGGCAGGAAATTGAAAGTTTAAATAGGGACCAGATGTTCTCAAGGAAAGGTACGGAAGAAATGGAATGCAGTGGATGTTGTACACATGGACTTCATGTATACATGACAAGGTCCCGCATGGGAGGTTAGTTAGGAAGATTCAGTCGCTGGGTAAACATGGAGAGGTAGTAAATTGGATTAGATATTGGCTCAATAGAAGAAGCCAGAGAGAGGTAGTGGAGGATTGCTTCTCTGAGTGGAGGCCTGTGACTAGTGGTGTGCCACAGGGATCAGTGCTGGGTCCATTGTTATTTATCATCTATATCAATGACCTGGATGATAATATGGCAAATTGGATCAACAAATTTGCTGATAATACAAAGATTGAATGTGTAGTGGACAGTGAGGAAGGTTTTCAAAGCTTGCAGAGGGATTTGGACCAGTTGGAGGAATGGGCTGAAAAATGGCAGATGGAGTTTAATCCGGACATGTGTGAGGTATCGCACTTCGGAAGGTCATACCACGGTAGAACATACAAGGTAAATGGTAGGACACTGAGGAGTGCAGAAGAACATAGGGATCTGGGAGTACAGATACATAATTGACGAAAAGTGGCGAAAAGTGACGAAACGTTTGGCCACCTAATTACAGGAAGGACATTAGTAATGTTGATAGAGTGCAGAGAAGGTTTACAAGGATGTTGCCGGGACTTGAGAAACTGATTACAGAGAAAGGTTGAAGAGGTTAGGATTTTTATTCCACGAAGCGTAGGAGAATGAGGGGTGATTTGATAGAGGTGTATAAAATTATGATGGGCATAGATAGAGTGATGCAAGCAGGCTTTTTCCACTGAGGCCAGCGGAGAAAAAAAAACACAGAGGTCATGGGTTAAGAGTGAAGGGGGAAAAGTTTAAAGGGAACATGGGGGGGGGGGAGGCTTCTTCAGGCAGAGCGAGGTGAGAGTGTGGAATGAGCTGCCAGATGAAGTGGTGAATGAGGGTTCACTTTTGACATTTAAGAAAAACTTGGACAGCTATATGGATGAGAGGGGTTTGGAGTGATATGGCCCAGGAGCAGGTCAGAGAGACTAGGCAGACAAAATGGTTTGGCACAACCAAGCAGGGCCAAAAGGCCTGTTTCTGTGCTGTAATGTTCTACAGTTCTATGGTAAATGTGGCAAGTTTTCAGGGGATATTTGTGTGGAGTTCTGCACAGGTACGTTTCAAGTAGACAAGGAAGTTATGGTAGGATGTAGGAACCGTGGTGTACAAAGGCTGTGATAAATCTAGTCAAAAATAAAAGAACAGCTTACAAAAATGTCGGAGAGCTTGGTAGTGTTAGAGATCGAGAAGATTATAATGCTAGCAGGAAGGAGCTTACAAAGCAAATTAGGAGAACCAGAAGGGGCTATGAGAAGGCCTTGGTGGGCAGGATTAAGGAAAACACCAAGGCATTCTACAAGATTTATGTACAATTCTGGACAATTCTACAACATTCTACAATCTACAGGATTTATGAACATTTGGAGAGGTATAATAGTCAGCATGGCTTTCTCAGAGAGTGATGGGTACGTGGAATAGGCTGAGGTCAACGGTGGTGGACGCGGATATGATAGGGTGTCTTAAGAGACTTTTGGATAGATGCATAGAGCTGAGAAAATTACAGGACAACCAAAGCTGACCATCGCTGTATACATTTCTACATTTCTCTTTTGTTGTGATTTTGTAACTGGACAAATTTTTCGCAGTCACGTCTGTAGTCTGATTTGCCGAAGGTAATGTCTGGAACGATAATAATTCTGTGTCACTGTGCTCACCCTCTCCTTAGTTAAGGAGCACAGATTGTTATAACGGATGGGAAACAACCATATATCGGTCATTACTAGTCAAGTGCAGGTTATAAAAGGAAAAGGCCTCATGAGGTCACAGAATTGAGGCTAGCAGCAGAGACTGTTCGGAATTCAATTCTCTGCGAAGGAACAAAACGCTCCTGAATTAGACTAAATGACGTAGTCTGGATGCTGATTTGAACCTTGTGACTGGCCTTTCAATGAGCTTGTGAGAGACGGGGACTGGGATGTGCAGTGACATCAGCCGGTTGCAACAGTCGCAGAGCAAGCCCACACTCAAGAACAACCGGAGCCAGGCCTGGAAGTGTTCAGCGAGTGGGCAGGCGAAAAGTGGGCGAAATACAGAGAGGAACCACAGTGCCTATGTTGAGCTTTTCATGTTTGAAAACATTTTTCGGGAGGGATTCCATTGTAGAATTTTCAAGTTATTTCCGTGATATTCCATTACAAACCCCGCAGAGATGTTCTTTGTTTAACGAATTCCAAACTGTGAATTTGATCTCCGCATTGCTCAGTCAGCTGCCTGCAGGTGGAATAACATCAGCTTAAACAGTTCTCGGAACAAAAGAAGCCTATTTCTGTGACTTCGGACCAAATCCTTTAATTATTTTCAATTACTTTCTGAAAATCACTTTTCTCAACACGCAGAGAATTTGAGTTAAAATTTAAGTCAGCCGGGTGGAAGGAAAAAAAGTAAGGAGGCAGGACGGACCGTGGGTGTGTGGCGTATCAGTTCGCCTCGGACATGACCCTGTGCAATTTAACCCTTTCCACGCCGGATGTTCTCCACTTCTTCATCTGAATCTGGTCTCTTCCCGCCACTGCACTTCAGGTCGCTCGGTCTCTGCCCGACCGGATGCCACTCTCCTTGTTACTCTCTAACTGTCACTCCCTCACTCTCTTGTTTTCCTCTCTCTTAATCGCCCTATCTTTCACTTTCTCTGTTTTCCCTTGGCGTTCCCTCTTTTACTATCACCACTTACTTCATTCAGTCTCTGTCGATCTTGATGTTGTAATCACTCTCCCATTCTGTCTTTCACTCAATGCGTCTATCTCCATTACCCCTCCTCCACCCCTACACTTTCACGTTTCTCTCCCGCTCTTCTTCTGTCCATCTGGGTGTGATTGATCCATTGGCGGTTCGAGACAGCATGGACCAAGTTTAACGCAGTCACTATGCAGACTATCAATGTCCCGTTCTCCAATTCGGACTAAACGCGATCCGATAGAAAGAAATAATTCCTCCGGGACAAATAACCTTTCCACGGTCGGTTATAATACATTTGTAATGACTGGCTATTAGAGAGCGCCAGAGCGGCTTCCTGCTGGAAAATTATATTTTCGAAGGGTTGAGCTGCCGGGGGAAGTGATGGAAAACATTTATAATTACATTGACAGGGACATAGATAGCAAATATTTCGAGGGATACAGAGCAATCAGTGTTAAAATGGCATTGAGCATTTGGGAAAGGCCGGCTTCTGTGCTCTCTGGTTCTGTGGAATGACTGTTCAACATTATTATGTTCTCATGCTTCACAAGATAAGGTAGACGGTTTCACAGCAGAAATTATACAGCAGAAAGTTCACACTATTGAAAAATGATGGAAAACAAACAATTTGCGGAAGTAAAAATAGATACATACACACATGGATAGATTGATAGAAAGATGGACAAACACGCATACATAAAAAAACATGCAGATGAAAAAGGAAACCAACAAATAAATAGATAGATTTATTGATACATAAAAAACAAATAAATAAGTGAGTGAATGAATGAACACGTAATGACAATAATAATAATAATAATAATAATAATAATAATAATGAATAAACTACAAACAAATAAATAAGTAGATGGATAGATAGATAGATAGATGGATAGATAGATAGATAGATAGATAGATAGATAGATAGATAGATAGATAGATAGATAGATAGATAGATAGATAGATAGATAGACAGACAGATAAAAGCATGTTTTGAAAATTTCCTGAAAGCGTCCTAGAGTCCACAGGTTGTGGAGTTAGTCATGTGTTGAGATGAGTGATGTTTTCCATGCTGATTCAGGAGCCCGATCGTTGAAGGGTAATAAATGTTGCTGCCACTTGTGCCGTGGTAACTGATGCTCGTGTACCTTCTGTCCGATGGTAGTAGGGAGAGCAGAGAACTTGATCTGGATGGTGGTGCTAATTGATGCTTTGCTGTGGCAGTGCTGCTTGCACCACAGTGGGCGAAGACTTTTTTTTCCTGTGATGGACTGGACTGCATTAACTAATTATTGTAGAATTCTCCGTTCTTGGGAGTTGGTGTGTTCATACCAGACTGGAATGCAACTGTTCAGGATACTCTCCACTGTGCATCCATTGAAATTTGTCAAAATCTGAGATTTAAAACAAACATTTAAAAGAGCATGTAATAGTTATGGTAGTTTCGTTGTCCAAATCTTGGTATTAGTACTGAGCGATTCTCTTTTAAGACAGGAAAAGTCAACAAATGTTGCAGTCGGGATGTAAACGAACAATACCTGCTTGTGGAATAAAAGTTGCAGGTTAACAATGTCATTCCTTGTGGCGTAAAGTGTCCGGATGCCAATGCAATAATCCACGAATGGTAGTGTAAATAAATGAATGTTAATGAAATGAATCCATACAGAGTAAGCACACCGGTCCAGGTCCTTTGTCGCTCACCTAGGAAGTGAGACTGTAGTTTCCTGGGAACGCACTGGACGCCGTCAGATAACAGCATCAAAGGTAAGTGTGGTCTCTCATTCTGCACAATACTGAACGTTTACAACGATGCTGGGCATTATTATGGAGCAGTAAAGCATTCAGTGGGAAGAGGAGTCCGGACTCCTTAAAGAAAGTGACACAAATATAGTCCATTTGGTTGAAAAAGAAATATCGTCGACACCTATAACCACAAATCAGGATGGTTTCTCCTGAATCCGCGCAGAACGCCACGTTCACGCTGATAGTGATATCATAAATATCCGTCTGGACAGGCTTCCGTCTCTGATCACCCCCACATCCCACCATCCTGGTTTCTCATTACTTTCACTAACCCTCCTCCTCTCTCTTTCCCTTTATTTATTTATTTATTTATCTATCTATCTATCTATCTATCTATCTATCTATCTATCTATCTATCTATCTATCTATCTATCTATCTATCTATCTATCTATCTATCTATCTATCTATCTATCTATCTATCTATTTATTTACTGATTTATCCATTTATCTATTTATTTATTTATTTATTTATTTTTTAGAAAATTACAAAGAATAAATATAATGATAAAATAGTAAGTGAGAGAAAAAATAATATTAACCCTCCCCCTTCCCTTAACCCCCCCCCCCCCTTAACCCTTGTCTAAAGAAAGAAAAAAAAGAAAGAAAGAAGGGAAAGATTGTCTGGATATCGGAGGATCCCCACATGCTCCATGGAGTTCAAAATAATTTTAATTTTAATTTTTACTCTCCCCAATTACTTTATAATTTTATCTTCAAAGGACCTATGTATTTAATCCTATCTTTTGTAGGTATGGGAGCCAAATTTTCAAAAATATATCATATTCATTTCTTAGATTGCATGTAATTTTTTCAAGTGGAATACAACTATATATTTCATTATTCCAACGATCCATAGTTAAATATAAATCAGATTGGCTGTCTGTTTTTCTTAATTTCTATCCCTCTCTTAATCTCTCTGTCGCTCCCTCCTTGTCCCTCACTCACTCTTTCTATCCCTCCTCCTCTCTCACATTCTTTATCTCTCTCTGACACTGCTTCCCCTCTCTCTGTCTTTCTGTCTTTACCTATCTCTCTATCCCACTCTTACCCCCCTCTCTCTCTCTCTCTCTCTCTCTCTCTCTCTCTCTCTCTCTCTCTCTCTCTCTCTCTCTCTCTCTCTCTCTCTCTCTCTCTCTCTCTCTCTCTCTCTCTCTCTCTCTATCTATCTATCTATCTATCTCTCGGAATAAGAAAAGCAGTATAAGCAATATTCCCGACAACAGGTCGATCCTGAATTTTTATTATTTGGTGTTGTGTTTGAAAATGCTGAAGATCTATGTGTTAAAATAAAACGCAAAAATGATATTAAAACCGAAAATGGTAAGAGTGAGTTAAAATGAATGTCACAAATTCTGGCAGCAATTGCAGCAAATAGATATTGAGCTTGGAGACTCCAGGTAACTTTATTTCCGATATAATTATGTCATAATTATCTTTGCTGTAATAGAAGTGTTTAAAAATAATACTACATCAGCTGTGTTCACAGTTGAAATTGAGCCTCAATTACAGAAAGGGTGCTTTCTATTCTAAGGGATATTTCCGTTTGGGAATCCGACTTGAGGACAGGTCGCTGCTTGCACATAGACAATGAGTTCTGAGTCTCAAAGAACAACAACTCCGCCTTCCAAATCCCCTAGATATCTCTCACTGGATTTGTTGGAAAGAAGTTAAAAGAAAACGACCTGAACATATATGCACACGTAAACGGAACATTCAGGTAAGAATAATTTAGCTTCTGATATTTATTTCGGATTTGTATTTCAAAACAAACTATTAGACCTTAAGCCTCTTCTACTGCAGGTGGCATTTGTGTTCTTGAAGGTTCTTGTCTGCACAGTTGTGATGTTTCCACAACTTATGTCAAGATTAATAACAGGTCTCGAACCAGGGTTACAATTTCAAAGCAAGCATGCGGAAAGCTGTTTAGCTACCACGAGTTCTCTTTCCAAAACTTGCATTTTCAGATGAATGCATGTTGCTTTCTCTTTGTAACTGTGTTTATTGTGAGTGTTTCCTCAACATCCTGCAAAATCAAGAACTTTGATTCTGTTCAAATGGTCGATACACAGCAAACAGTGACGGTTGACCAGCTACAGAAAGCGGCCAGCGGCAATGCGGAACGAAAGCCATGATTTCACTGCGGGGGGCAGAATGCTCGATGGGCTGAGTGGTCGGTTTCTGCCTGGTATGCTCACAGCTGAAGCTCTGACTACGGAGTTACCGTAAACCGATTTAAGAAGTAAGAGCCACCACACATGCAAATTACCTGTCGCTGAACCCAAACCAAAGATTGGAGTAATTAAAATATCCACATCGTTGAAAGAGATGATAAGAAACAATGAGCCCAAAAGCGATCCCAATGACACCCGACTAGTCACTGGTCTCCAGTCACAGATTCAAATTATCTTCTACCCCTGATGAAGGGTCTCGGCCCGAAACGTCGGCAGTGCTTCTCCTTATAGATGCTGCCTGGCCTGATGTGTTCCACCAGAATTTTGTGTGTGTTGTTTGAATTTCCAGCATCTGCAGATTTCCTCGTGTTTGATCTTCTACCGCTTACGGGCTTCTCCCTGAAACTGATGTCGAAACCTATTTACCACCTCATCCTGAATGCCAAGTCCGTGAAACTTCTTGACTAACCTCCCAACTGGGACTCTGCTAATTGCCTTGCGGACTTCTTTTAAAATATTCAGAAAATTTTATAATTTGGAGAAGTAACTTGCTTCTCCCCGAGCTGGAAGGATCACGTTGTTCCAGTCTGATACCTGACCAACAACATTCTTGTACATTCAATAACAGTTCCACTCAGTCCCCCTTCTCTCGTTCATATTGTGTTTACATAGTTCACGTTGATTTCCCCTACTAACACGTCTCTTCCGCTACGAGAATTATTATGATCTGGCTCTGATTTTCCTACTTCTGAGTGTCAGCTGTGTGTTATGCTGAACTTGATCTATGCTCTTCTGGGCATCAATATAAACGCCTCAATGTTTTTTTTTCTCTACGATTCTGAAATCATTTCATTTTAGTCTGGCCTAAAGTCTATTATGGGGATTTGGCTGTAGGGTGACCAGGTCTGGGTGTCTCATTGTTTCAGGCTACCCGATGTCTGAAAGAACAGATCAACAGGAAAGAGGCATCGTAGACGTAAGGAATCCGAGTGTTCTTCAAACTTGATATAGAGCAAGTGGTAATGTAGAATGGCTGTGACTTTAAGTCATAGATAGAGGAGAAAATTAAACTATGGAGATAGTAATTTCAGGTGGGCCTACAGATATGGAAAGTCTAGAGTAACACACGCGATATGCAAGAGGAAACCAGCAGGTCAGTCACATTCCCTGCAGAGGAATTTCTCGACCAGAAACATCGAATGGTTATTTTTCTCCATTGCTACTGTCTGATCTGCTAATTTCCCCCCAGCATTTTGTGGTTGTGATGGGAACAGTGCCATAGAACCCAAGCGAAGATTTCTCCATTGGGTGACAGGAAATAGCGCCTGAACTTGAGCATCATCAAACTGACTGACGAGTCAGCTGGCAAAGCGATCACAACTTATGGACTTCTGAGAAAGGAACTTAAGACCTAACAGGGAAAACGCTGTTCTGGGTTTGCTGTTTTCTGTGCCAGGAATAAGGGTTCATAACAACTGTGAAAGTCTGAATGCTGCCGGACGCGGGAATCAGTCTCCGCCGTGTGGGACTAAGTCGCTGGGCTTCTGGTTATCTGCAGCCCAGTCACGGCATTAGGTAGCTTCGAAAGCACAGTACATTTGTGAAAAAGGACTGACGGAGAAGCTGTGCGCGGATTTCATGGAGTCCTGACATGGGCTTTAATACCGGAGTGCGGGATTAGACACTGTGTAACTTGGAAGGATAGGCATCTGTATAATATCTAATTTGTGACTTGACTCAGGGAGTTTTTTTCCCCCGTCTGTCCGTCTGCTTGTATTTATCTATCCTTCAATAACGCCTTACCCCCGCTCCTCGTATCACATTACATTCCTAAACAGCTGCCACTGCTGGATTGTCAGAACTGGGACCATTTCGTCCCTCTCTATATGCCGTGCACTTCCGAATATGAGCGGAGTGCTTCAGACGTGACTGTTTGCTGTTCCCTCCCCTGCGTGTTTCACACATACAATGAGCAACAGGGGATGGCCACCGCGCTGGCTATTCATACACCAGCACAGCTTCCTGAGGCATCAGGAAAGATGATAGAACACTCTGCTTAGTCGAGTAAATCTGGTCTATGGTCAGTAAAGTGAAGAGGTCAACATCAAACCGTGCACCTGAGACCCGCCGCAATCCCCCTCGATGTGGGGACTGTGGGCACTAGCGCCCTAGCCAAATTTATCACCGCCCTGACCATCTAACGTTCTTGTGTCTTTCCATCCGCGTCCTTTCCTTTAATAGGAACTTTCGATAAATACCAAAAGTTGAATTATTCACACAGAATATTTTCCAAGAATAGTCCAACAGCGTTTTGAGGTTATTTCAAACTGCCACGCCCACTTTCCTCATAACATTGTCGGCATTTCTGCTGAAATCAAATGGAACAAGATCGAAATTCACTCTCATTCGGGTGTGACCAAAGTCATTTTAATATTGCATTTAACCATTTCCACCGCAGGGTAGAGTGATAGAACCTTTAACGTGACATAAAAACATAACCTAGATCTCGAATCCGGAACGTTACCAGTTAAATTTCCTGCCCCGTTTGTTGTGAGTTTACAACATTTTATTTCTCCCTCAGCTCTCATCAACTACAGCTGTTTTATTTTATTTCAAGATTCCTTTAAATAAACCAGTCCGTGCCATTCCCATCTACGACATTATTTAAATTAATGAACATTACCCCAGGGTAAAGATGTGACAGAGTGAGCAGGAGACACGGTTAGAGAGAGTGGGAGGGGAAGGAGGAATAAAAGGTGTAATGGAGGGGGTGAGTGAGTGGATGCGGAAGGAGGGGTGTGCACGAAGACTCGAGGAGAAATAAGACAGGGAGAGGGGCAGAGAGGTCAGAATGGTGTGACTAGGGAGGCAAAGAAAGAGGGATGAGTGAGATCGGCGGTGAGGAGCGAGGGTTGCTGAGCTGTACAGTGAGGAAAAAGTGTGACTGAGGGGGGCGGCGAGGCAAGTGAGAATGACATCAATGACGAAGCCCTGAGGGAAACGGGATAGTGGCAGAAGGAGTGAAGGTGTGGGTTGCAGAGGGCTAGGAGGGTGAGCACAAGGAGGATGATGAAAAAGGACAGTAAGGTTGACGGGTGGCGAGTAGAGTGGGGCGACTTGGGAGGGGTGAGGGAGAGGAACGGAGAAGGAAGCAGGGTGAAGAGCGGCGTTGAGGAGGCATGGACTAGTGAGGGAGGCCAGAATTATTGGATTAAAAAATTATTCATCCACAATCGCAAGGATGTTCGTCACGGCTGATCACGAATCACTGAACAAATCCACCATGAGGTTGTGGTTCCCGCTCTTGGTAACCCACAGCAGGCGTGTTTACGACGCACGTTGCCCAGTCTCCAATCCCACACTGGGATTCTTCCGCAAACGATTCCCGGTCTCTGCGTCTTATCGCGCACTATTCCCGGTCTCCATATCCCACATGGGCTGTTTTACCACGCCTGATCTCTATTCTCCCTTTCCACACCGGGCGTTTTACTCTGCACGGTTCCCGGTCTCCGTGTCGAACTATTAATATGTCGAGACCCATTGACCTTCTCGTCACCCCCTCCCATCCACATACCTATCCAAGTTTCTCAAACAGTTGTTTTTAAAACTCAGCCAGAGTCAGTTTCTGATCTGCGTGTATTTCAATGCCAGAAGTATTGAAGTAAATACAGATGAGACAAGGGCATAGATCAATACTTGGAATTATGATACTGTATCCATTATTGAGAACTGGTAGCTTAATATTATGCAGTTCCGTTGTTTTAGACGTGGCATAGCGTGAGGAACTAAAGGGGCAGAGGTGCCTTCAATGAGAAAGAGTGATGAGTGAGATCGGCGGTGAGGAGCGAGGGTTGTTGGGCTGTACAGTGAGGAAAAAGTGTGACTGAGTAGGGCGGCGAGGCAAGTGAGAATGACATCAATGACGAAGCCCTGAGGGAAACGGGATAGAGGCAGAATAGAGTATGTACCACGGCAGTGTGCAATAAGGAGAGATGGGAGAACTCATCTCGTAAGACTTTATGGGTAGACCGGAGGTATTAAATTTGTGTGAACATATTAATGGGTCCAACTTATAGACCACACAAGAGACTGCGGGATTTAGAGGAACAAACTAGTTGACGTCACCTAATTTTGCAAGAAAAATGATTATAATTTGATTGTAAATTCCCACATATGGAATGACATTCCAACACTGTATATTGGGTAGATATATTGATGTATTTCACAAATGTCTTCAAGGAAGTTTCCTTAATCAGAGAGAGTGTGTGATATTCGATCTCCCATTAGAGAATGAGACAGCACATAGGTAAAGGAAGATGGTGTAGAGGAAGTCTTTGCATCTGGTAATCACCATGCATTCTGTTGATATTCTGACTTGGAGAAAGAACATTTTAATAGTATCAAAATGATTTGACAAGTGTACATTGTGACAGTCTATATTCTGGCAAATGTGTACGTGGTAAGTGGGAGACCTTGAAAGCATAGGTACAGAGGAAATGTCAGTAATTTTTTTTTTAGGCAGAGTGGTGAGTGCGTGGAATGGGCTGCGGAAACGATGGGTCTTTTAAGAGACTCCAGGGTAGGTGCATGGACCTTTGAAAAATAGAGGAATTATGGATAAGCCTAGGTAGTTCTAAGGTAAGAACATGTTCGGCACAGCTTTGTGCGCTGAAGGGTCTATATTGTGCTGTAGGTTTTCTATGTTTCTATGGGGAAAAATTGTAGAACACAGGGTATTTATGTGTCTGTGAGAAAAAAAGGTAAATGAATCAGTTTTTGGGACCCTTGGTTTTCAAGAGATATTGATGCCCTGGTAAATAAGGAGAAAAAAATAGGAGGTGCATAATAGGGGTAGGCAAGACGGAAAAACAATGATGTTCTTACACAGTTGAGGAAATGCAAAACAACAATTGATAAAGAAACAAGGAAGTCTATAGAATGGCATAAGGTTGTCCTAGCCGACAAGGTGAGGGATTATACAAACATTTTTAGAGCAAAAGGATTGCAGGGTACACAATTGATCCTCTGGATTATCAGGATGATAAAATATGCGTGCAGACAAAAAAAAAGGAACTCTTACGTTGATTTTTTTTCATCAGTATTCGCTTAGGTAAGGGACATAGAATCTGTAGAAATGAGGCAAGGGGGAAGTGAGGCCATGGACGCTATAGAGTTTATGGATGAGGGGCTGCTTGGGCAAATTAGGGTGGATACATCCTCAACGACTGATCGGTTGATCCCTTGGATCCCAAGAAAGGTGATTGCAGAAGTTGCGGAGACATAGCCAAAATGTACTTAAATTATACTTAGCGACAGGAGACGTGCACGAGGACTGGAGGATTGCTAAATTTCTTCCGCTGATAAGAAAGGCTCAAAAGATAAAATTGGAAATTATAGACCAGTGTGCCTGACATCTGTTGTGGGAAGTTACTAGAATAATGAGCATTTGAATAAAAAAGTCTGATTTGGGATATTCAACATGCCTTTGTACGTTCTAGACACTTACAGACACCAAGCCTTCGGTAGTATTTGACAGTGAGGAAGACTATCTGAACTTGCAGAGGGAATTGCATCAGGTAGAAACATGGGCTAAAAATGGCAGTTGGAATTTAAAGCAGACCTGCAAGATAGTTGCACTTCGGTAGGATCAAACCCGGTCTTATGGCCATGATGTAATTGAGTATCTGGTGAGCATTATGTAATGCTTTTGTGATGGTGGGGTGATGCAATATCCCGTCAGTGTGAGGTCACATGATGTAATTTTCCCGGAAGTGAAAAGTCATGTGATGGCCAGTTTCAACAGGTATAAAGCGGGAAAGCCTTGCTGTTACGCAGGTCAGTTCGTTGTTTAATTCGTCAGTGACTCCGTTATGCTGCGTATTCGTCTCATGACGCAGTCTCGTTTTAAAGCTTAGTTTTACTTTCTATGTTCCGGCAGTTTTTTAAACCTACTGCCAGCTGTGATTTGGTTTCTACTTCAATCGGAGAGTGAAGAATTTACCGAAGTATGGAGAACCCGAAGGATCGAGAAAAGTTGGTGTCATTGGCGTTAAGACAGGATCGACCATATTTAATCTTCGTTCAAGGAATTAGTAAACTGCATCCGAGATAATCCCTGCTGTAAGATAAGAAAGGGTTGGAAGCAGTTTTATTCGCTATGGAAAAGCTCAGTTCTTTAAGCCATTTTTATTTACTTTGTCGTAAATACTTCGGGCAAGGCATATTTCGTCTGGGATCAGCAGTAACGTCACGTCGTCGAGGAATTCGTTACTTCAGGAAAATCTCTCCTAAATGACTGTATAAAAAACCTGGACTTTTGCATTTATCGCTTTAAGAACTGTGTTCGCATTTATCTCTTTAAGAACAGTTCGAGTTGCCGTATAACAGTTAACTTATGGTTAAGTTAGTCATTTGTTTACTTTCCATTTGTTGTTGAGCTGAGTTTAAATGAATGTTTTACTTGTTTATAAAAAGAAACTGTGTCAATTCTCTATATATTGTTGCCGATTCACAACAATTGGGGCTCTCGGGATCTGAATCCATTTTGTGCTTAAGTGCTTGTTTACTTATCAGTCTGATTTGAAAAGGGACATACCCGATTGTTTTGTTTGAATGGTTTGTGGATGGTACTCGGCAACAATGAATATTAACGACGTTCTGGCTTTGCCAGACCCGGAGTTGTTAGCGAAGGCAAAAAAGAGTGATGTATCTGAGATTGCTAGCAGGTTGGAAATTAAAGGTTTGTTGAAGACTACAAAAAAGCATGTAATTCAGAGAAATATCGCGTCACACTATGTAGAGTCGGGTGTTTCCAATAAGTATTCTAGAGACGCAGTTACAAAGCAAACACATGAAGTTAGACCAAAGTACAGCGGACTTGGAGAGATGTACGTTAGAAGCTGAAAGTAAAAAGAGAGAATTTGAACTTGCGCTGGCAGAATTAAGGTCCGGTGATCAGTCCTCTGGTTCTAGAAAAATGTTTGTTGTTAGTCAGGAAATTAAATTGCTTCCTCCATTTATTGTAACAGAATCAGAGAAATATTTTCAACATTTTGAAACTATTGCTCTGATTTCAGAGTGGCCGAAAGAGAAATGACCAGTGATGTTACGAAGTGTAATTAAAGGCAAGGCACGACAAGTTTATACAGCTTTAACTGCTCAGCAAGCACTTGATTATGATATTGTGAAACAGCATATATTGAAGGCGTATGAACTGGTTCCAGAAGCATATATAGAAAAATTCAGAAATTTGAAGAAATCTGTGGAAATAAAACGCATGTAGAATTTGACTACGATAAAGCTCTGTGTTTTGAGGGATTGGTTTCCTTTAAAATCTAAAAGGGGATGATAATAGATTGAAATAGTTGATTTTAATAGAGGAATTTAAAATGAACATCCCTGTTGAAGTAAAGACATACTTAAATGAAAGGGACACTGCTACCTTGCAGGAGTCTGCAAAGTTAGCTGATGAGTATGCTTTAATTCACAAGAATAAATTTTCTCAGGGCAGAGTTTTTAAAAGGAAAAATAACACAGAGAGTCAAAGTAAACCATAAATTAAATAAGAAGTTAGTGAGAAAGGTAAGGAAGAAGGAAAACCTGTGAAGGAAAGACAGTTTGGTCCCATTTCTAATTATTGTAGGAAAGCTGGTCACGTAATAGCTAACTGTTTCCGATTGAAAAAGAAAGAGAAGGAGGCAGTCCCAGATGCTTGTGTGCAAAATACTGAAACACCTATAAATTCACAGGGTTTGATAAACTCAAATGAAGCTTTGTTAGAGTCTGACTAAGTTAAGAAGGGATATGATCATTTTATAATGAAGGATTTGTATCCTTGAAATACGGATCCCCTCCGCTGCCAATAAAAATCCTCAGGGATACTTGAGCTTCTCAATCACTGATGTTGGACAGTGTGTTAAAGTTTAATGATGAGTCTGACACTGGTGAGGTTAATTGTATACGAGGTGCTGGGAGTGCCTCTATGCCTGTACATCTGCATAGAGTAAATTTAAAGTCAGGGTTAGTTACAGGACTTGTTAAAGTAGGACTACATCCTAGTTGACCCGTGAATGATATTTCTTTTTTGTTAGGCAATGACTTGGCAAGTGGACAAGTTTTTCCTGAGATGCATTTGACAATAAAGTCAGAGGAACCACGGATGGATTCAAACACAGATTCCTCCTGTGTTGTAACTCGATCTATGGCTAAAAAGATTGATGTGCCGAATGAAGTTGTTACCCATGACTGTTCAACTCGGGTTTCGAATTTCGAGGATGTGTCAGAAACTTTGTTACCTCCATTGTTTGATCAATATTCTTGGAGTAAGTCTGACAATGAAGATTTGTCTCTGTCTCAAAAGGAGATGATAGCAGAGCAGAGTAGAGACCCAGAGATTATCAAATTAAGGGATCAAGCTCTTCCGGATAGTGAAATTGATGAGGTGCCTGTAGGATATTATTTTGAGAAAGGAGTGTTGATGTGGAAGTGGAGATCGCCTACATTTCCTGCAAGTGATGAATGGAATATTGTTCACTAGGTTGTAGTTCCTAAAGTTTATCGAAATGAGATTTTAACTTTAGCCCATAGTGTCCCTTGGGTGGACATCAAGGGGTAAAGAAAACTGTGGACAAGTTTCTTAAACATTTTTACTGGCTTGGTTTGAGAAAAGGTGTGGCGACATTTTGCTGAACGTGTCATACTTGCCAAATTGTGGGTAAACCTAATCAATTTACTCCAGTGGCCCCACTGCAACCTATTCCCGCATTCGCTGAACCGTTTTCCAAAATTATTATAAATTGTGTAGGCCCATTACAAAAAACAACAACTGGCCATCAATACTAGTTGACTATCACGTGTACTGTGTCTGCGTTCCAAAGGCACAACCTCTTGGGAATATAACGACTAAAACTGCAAAAAAGGCTCTTATAAAATTTTTTACTTATTTTGGGTTGCCTAAGGAAATACAATCTGATCAAGGTAGCAATTTTTTGTCTGGATTATTTCAACAGCGAGTTTACAAACTGGGAGGTAAGCATATTGCCTCGTCTGCATACCATCCAGAATCGCAAGGAACCTTGGAGAGGTTTCATTCCTATCTCAAGACTATTGTGTGGAAAATCAAAATGGTTGGGATGAAGGCATATACATTCTTCTCTTTGCAGTACAGGAGTCAGTACAGGATTCTTTATGCTTTAATCCTAAAGAACTTGTATTTGGGAATAGAGTTAGTGAACCTTTGGCCTTATTAAAAGAACAATGGATTAACAAAGAGGTGCACTCTAATTTGTTGGATTCTGTTTTAAAATTTAAGAATAGATTACATAAAGCTTGTAGTTTAGGCAGGGAAAATTTAAAATCGGCTCAGGAGAAAATGAAAACCTGGAACGATAAAGAATCTAGGAGGAGGACAATTAAAGCTGGAGATAAGGTGTTGGTTCTTTTCCTGGTGCAAACGAATCCGTTACAAGTTAATTTTCATGGTCCTTATAAAAATATGTCTAAAGTTAATGAGGTGGATAATGTGATAAAAAGTCCAGATCGAAGAGGCCAACATAACTTTGCCATATAAATATGATAGCCTTTTCAACTTTACGGGCTAGGAGAGCTATCTTGCTATACTGGAAAGACTCTAAACCACCTACTGTTTTTTTATTGGCTCTCCTCCATTATGTCATGCGTAAGCTTGGAGAAAATTAGAAGCTGGACATTTGATACATCTTTTAATTTTGAACAAGTCTGGCGACCCTTTATTCTATATTTTCAAGTCATTTTATTTTATTTATTTATTTATTTTTCTTTACTCTCTTTAGGGAAAATCCCTATCCGTGAAGGTTCGGAGATGACTGGGAGGAGTTTTTGTTTTTTCTTTCTCGCTTTCTCTTTTTTCTAATTTTATCCTTAAAATGACTGCCCAAACTTTCTTTTCTTTTCTTTTCTTTTTGATTGTTCTGTTTATTTAGTGGGTTGTTTTCCTTTATTAAATAAAATTTCCAATCTTTTTTTATGATTGTCAAGAGGAGTTGTGGTTTTCTTTTGATTATATTGTATATATGACAGCGTAACATTTTACCTGTCTGATTTTGACAATATATACTTTCTCTTTAACTGCTGTTTATATGTTTTTTTTTGTATTATCTGTTTGCTAAACTTCTCCTCTGATTTGTATATTCTTTACTGGAAAATTAATGAAAAGATTCAAAAGTAAAAAAGAATAAATATGATAAAACCATATTATGAGAAACAGACTGCTACTATGTCTGTTGTGGACAATAATAATGAGTCTGATCTCACTACGAATTTAATGGATAATTCATCTGAAACTCATTCTAAACCCAACATTGTTTCTGACAGATTACCAAACTAAACGATTCTGGAAAATATTGATGGGAAATTAGCTCATTTACAGCCAGAGCAGAAGCAGCATATGAAGCAATTACGTTTTTTCTTAATATATAAATTTATTTCCAGACGTTCGTAGAAGAACCACAGTAACTTCACGTGATGTCGATGTTGGAGATGCCAAACCCATAAAGCAACATCCATGCAGGATGAATATGGAAAAATGTGAACTTGCTGAGAAAGAAATTAAGTATATGTTAGAGAATAATATTATTAGTCCTTCTAATTCAAATTGAAGTTCACCTTGTGTCATGGTGCCTAAGTCAGACGGTAGTATTCGATTTTGTACTGACTACAGGAAGGTGAATGCTGTAACGAAAAAGATGCATATTCAATTCCTAGAGTAGATGATTGTGCAGATAAAGGTGGAAAAGCAAAGTTCCTTACAAAGATTGATTTATTAAAAGGGTACGTTCTATTGACGGATCGAGGCAGAGAGATTTCTGCATTTGTAACTCCATCTGGAATATATCAATATAATGTTCTTCTATTTGGCCTTCATAACTTATTTAGTACAGGGTATTGCATGTTATGTTAAATTTACATAAAAAATCTATGAGGCATAATTTGGATCATTGTGTGCAGTTTACGTCACTTAACTACAGGAAAATATTAAATAAGGTTACCCGAGTACAACGAAAATTTACAAGGATATTGCTGCGATTGGAGGATCTGAGTTATAAGGGAAGATTGAATAGGTTACATTTTTTTTCCTTGAAACACATAAGATTTTGGGGGAGAGTTGATGGAGGTATATAAAATCATGGTGAAAATACATGCGTCAGAGCGATGGGGAGTGGAAGTGTTAGGTCACGGATAGAGGGGAGTGACGATTCCATTTTTAATCAGCACACAATTTCCTCCCAGGTGCTCATTTTCAATCGGTACGTCATTCTCTTCCTCTGAGCCATTGTAATGTATGTGCCTGTTTTTTTTAGTGAATACGCCATTCTAACAACAGTTCTTGCTGGAGTTCTTACATCACTCCCTCAATAGTCCCATTTTCAATCAGCCCAGCTCCCCCTTCCTCGGTAAACCTTTGGTCAATTGGAATAACCGAATTTTAAGAAAATTACAAATGTGCTGCAGTTATGTCGCAAATACCTGCTCACGTCCTCTGCCCCATCCGCGCCCTCTCGCGGAGACTAGCCGTCCTCGCACACCCGGAATCATGCAGGGACGGGTGAGGAAACCTACTCGCGCCGTCCTCTGCCAGACAACTGACGTGCGAGTTATTTAGCTCCCGATGAGTGCCACTAAATGTTAACACGCCTAATACAAATATGTTATGTCTCTGCGCTTAAGTATTTTATCTAAATTTGCCACTACTGCCCTGCCCAGAAGTAAGAGCCGTTTAATTACGTGGCTGCAGTTACCAACGATAGAAATCTTTGAACCGAGAAAGACAAAATCGAAATTGCTTCCACTTCTTTTTCCATTTATTACTACTGAGTTATTAGAGCAGTTCGACGTAGTCTTGGTTTTCCTTAATATTGAGCAACAAGCCATCTTTTTCACTATCTTCTTTCTCTTTGATTAGAAGCTTCCACTGATCCTCCTCACTTTCAGCCATTAGAGCAGTATCATCTACGTATCTGAAGTTTGTTAATATTTCATCCGGCAATTTTGATTTCAGCATTTGAGTCCTCTAGAGCAGCATTTCCCCTTTTGTGTTCAGCATATAGATTAAACAAGTAGGGTGGCAGTATACAGCCTTGACGTACTCCTTTCCCAATCTCGAAACTGTTTTTTGTTCCGTGCTTAGTTCTAACTGTCGTTTCCTGATCATTGAACAAGTTTCTAATAAGGCAGATCAGATGTCCAGGTACCCCCATTTCTTTAATCATTTTCCGTAATTTATTATAGTCCACATTGTCGAAGGTTGTCAATAAAACATAGATAAATAATTTACTGGAATGCCCTCTGTTTCTCCATTAACCAGTGTAGGTTACCAATTTGGTTTCTGGTGCCTCTGTCTCTTCTAAAACCAAACTGCACAACTGACAGTTCTTGTTCCATATATTGCTGGAATCCTGTTTGCCTGATCTTAGCAAGACCTTGCTAGTGTGTAACATTAGTGAAATTCTTTACATTTCCCTTCTTGGGAATTCGTATATAAACTGATATTTATCCAGCCGAAACGTCATTCTTTTTTTTCCCCCAGATCTGCTGGAGAAATACATACAACACTCTTACAGCATTATCTTTTAAAGTTTTAAACAATCCTGTCACATTCTGCAACCTTCTTATTGGCAGTATTTTCTACCACACATTCGACTTCACTTCCCAAAATATCCGCCTCAGGATCGATGAGGGAGTAATTGCAGGTGTCTTCGCTGTTGATATCTCTCCTGTACAATTCTTTAGTGTATTTCTACCATCTCTTTTCGATGAATTCTGCTTCTGTAATGTCAGTCACTTCTTTGTCTTTTGCATTTCGCTAAACTTCTTGAATAGATTTCCTGTTTTTTTCCCCCAGTTCATTTGGCTTCTTCAGCTTCTTTGCATCTCTCCTTTCAGTAAGTTTCCATATCTTTTCTTTCTATCTTCCTGAACGTTGTGTTCAGTTTGGAGGTAATTATTCCGAACTCTATTGTCCTTCACTTCCCTTCACGGCTCAACCTCGGCAGAAAGCTTTCCTGGTCATCTTTGGTTTGCAATATTTTTGTTGGCACCTCTTGTGTAATGCTCCTTACTTCTATCCCTAGTTCTTCTGGCTTTCTGTCTACCAGGTTTACTCCACTGAATCTGTTCTTCACCTCTGCGGCATATTCTTGAGGGACGATGAACTCAACATTAAACTTTTCTGGTACGTTGGATTTTCTGGTGATCTTCAGTCTCATTCTAAATATTGCCACAAGCAGCTCATGGTCTCAGATTGTCGGAGACCAGAGGGACGGAGGAGATTAAGTGCACAGTTCGCTCAGTGCGGCGACACGGGGGTGGTGAAGAGGTGTCAGGGTACTGAGTGCAGGAGTTGGGACATTATTTTATTTAACTTTAATTGAGATACAGCGACCGCGCTGCTCATTAAGATCCTCGATTTAATCATAGTTTTATCACAGTGCGATTTACAATGACCAATTAACCTGCCCACCGGCACGTCTTGAGACTGCGCGGGTCAACTGGAGCACCCGGAGGAAACCCATGCGATCACGATGAGAACCTGCAAACTCTTACTGGCAGCAGCGGGAAATGAAGCCGGGTCGTTCGAACTGTAAAGATTGTGTTAACCACTATGGCGCCGTTGTATAAGTCGTTGGTGAGAGTCTGTTTGCAGTACAATGAACAGTTCTAGTTACTATGTTTGTAAAGGCTTGGATAAAGTGGAAAGAGTGCAGAGAAGATTTGCGAGTGTGTTGTCAGGGCCAGAAGGTCTCAGTTTTGAGAAAAGGAATGCCACTCTGCCTTTACTCCCTGGAATGTAGGAGACTGAGCAGCGATCTCAGAGAAGTGTTTTAAACTATAAAGTGCAGAGTAACTGACTCCCTCTGTTTTATTTGTGTAATTCAGATCATCGCCAGCAGGTACAGCTTTCTTCCATCCGGACGACAGACAAGCAGACGACAATCAACCGACGTCGGTTAGAGTCAGAATGGACACAGGTATGCTCACTGGGCTCGTTCTCAGTAAAACTCTGTCATCATGGTACACGTGAGGAGAAATCATCAATAGTTCAGAGAAATAAATTTGGGTGCTGAAGCGGCACAGAAAAAATGCCGAACGGGGTCGTTGATCCTATTGGTAAAGGGACCCTGAGCACTGGAACAATTCACCAGGTCCAGCGCAGGGACGTAACAAAGGTAATGGTCGAATTACTCCGTTCACCGTGCAAATCTTCACCTGAATGAAAGGAGAAGGAGGTCCTGAATAAGGTGTGGGCGGGTGAAATTCAGACAGGATTGGAACAGCGGATAATGAACAGTCCAGTGAACAGATGGAATTTCTGTTAGTATGTCTTACGCCCTGATATGGTAAATGCCTCCAACAGCCAGTGAGAGAAACAGATGTCGTTTTCTCTTTCGAAAGACCAGTGGCGAATTCTCCCCGGATTTTCGGGTTGTTGCACAATGGAGATGAGGGATGTTTCCCGGTGTCTGTTTTCTGTGGCCGAGTTAATGAACACTATATTGTGGGAGAACGGACTGGGTATAGGAGACAGCGAGCAGGAGATATTTTCAACAGGGAATCTGAGTGTGCCACGGAGGCGATGAAATGTCTTTGGCGTAGAGGATTAAAGTGCATCAATAGGGTAAGTAGAGAGGGAAACGCACACAATGCTGGAGAAATAACAGGTCAGTCAGCATCTATGGAGGAAAATGAACAACCAACGTTTCAGGTCTGTTGTCAAAGTATTCGGCATCCAGTTAGAAACACGAACATGTACACCAGGTACAGTTATTTCAGTCAAATGTAAAAGTTGCACTTTGGGAGGTCAAGTTTGCGAGCGATGTGTGCAGTTATGCTGGGACCGTTAGGAAGGCTGATGTACGGACTGGTCTTCTGATGGATATGCAGAGTTCCCTGAAAGTGGCGACACAGTTGGTAGCGTGTTAACGACGAGTTGAGCTGTAACTGGATGAACGTTGGTTAAGAGACAAATTCAGTATTGTGCGCAGGTCTGGTAACCACATCACGAGAATGATGTGCAGGGTCTGCAGAGGGTGCAGATGAGTTTCACCAGGATGTTACCAAGATTACAGAATATTGGATATCGGGATAGATCGAACAACCTTGGATTGTTTACTTGACACTGGCGCACACTGCAGACCTTTCTCAGAGAAGTTTATGAATTCATGATAGGCATAGCTAAGGTCGATAGTCTGCAACTCGTGGCAACTCGAGGGACTAGGTTTAAGGTTAGAAGGGAAAAGTTTCAAATGTATGTAGGATGCAGGTTGTCTTAAGAGAGTGATAGGTGTCTGGAATTTGCTGCCAAGGGTGGGGTTGGAAACAGATACTCAGCAACATCTGAGAGGTGTATGAACTCATGAGTAGGCCGGGAACGGAGGAATATTTATCACGTTGCTGAAGATGGGCTTGGTTTAGGTTTGCATCGTGGTCCGCATATGTATGGTACACTCTCCTATTTTATGTTCTATGTCTGACAACAGATCTGAACTCCTCAATCACCGCCTTCCTGACAAATTGTGGGGATCACCAACTGTTGCAGTTGACGAGATTCTACATGGACCGACTGGAGCAGGCGATTGAAGAGGGTGTGGAGGGAGTCGGCTTCATGCTAACACATGATCATCATTTTAATGAGCGAGTGGAAGGAATATAGACTGAGTGTAGATCCCACTGTATCTATCACAGACCGACAGAACCGATGTAGCTGCACGTCTGCACTTTGAAAATCCTGTAATGCTTGTGGTCAACATCAAGAAAATAGTTTTCGTTTGTTGAAACCCTTAACCTTTATTCACCGACACCAGCCTCTCTCCAGTTTTCTGAACACATTCATTTTTAGACGGTTTAGGATTTTTTGGTTGACCCTCAAGCATATGATCAATATCCCAACATGCCTCATGGTACTTTTACCTTCTGTTCCTTGTGACTGCTCCATTTAAAATTTGTAATTACCACAGTATATACTGTGGACACTGAGAACTGCAAAATAATACTATTGAAAATGTTCCAAGCATCTGCAGCTTACACAGAATTACAAAGAAACACCTTCCGAATGGCCTTCGTGTTATTGCCGTGCATTCACCTATTGCTCACAAAACTGAAGAGCCACACATTATCCCTAAGCCTAGCAATCAACATGAGACAGCTGACAATTTCAATCCAAACTTCCTTCTCTGCATTACTACGGTTTGATTTTTGTCTCTCACACATAGACAAAGGTCTTGAAATTACGTCTGCTGCTCACTGCTAATTCCCAGCTGAAGGCTGACACTGGACCCTCGTGGTGCCTGACAGTGAAGTGTGAACCTGCTGCGTTTCACCAGCAGTTACCCTGGGGAAAATCGACAGTGACCCTGTCATAGTTCGACCTAGTCATAGTCATTGAAACCTACAGTACAGCAACAAGTTCTTCACCCCATCTAGTCCACACTAACCTGTGATATGCCTAGACCAACCATACCCCCCCCCACCCATGTATTTAACCAAATTGTTTTTAATGTTAAAACCGAAAGTACATCAACCACTTCCGATGGCAGCTCGTTCCGAACTCTTACCAGCCTCTGATTGAAAAAGTGTCCCTCATATTCCCTTTCATCCTTACCCAATGACCTCTAATTCGAATCTCACCCAACATCAGTAAAAGATGCGTGTTCGCATCTGCCCTATCTATACATTTTATAAACTTGTATATATCTATCACATCTCTCCTGATCCTCCTATATCATGAAATAAAATCCTAACCTATTCAAGCTTTCCCTTTATCGCAGGCCCCTCAAGTCCTAACAACATCTCCACGCGTTCAACTTATTCATATCCTTCCGAGAGGTAGATGCACACATTTTCCCAAATTAGGCCTCTGCAGTATCAATTTCGAATTAAAATCCCAAATTCAGTATTCAATATTTTGATTTATGAAGGTCCATGTCCTAAAAGTATTTCAACGCCATCTACCTTTAAGAACACTTTGGATCTGTGTTCTTTGATACCTTGGTTTTACGCACTGCACAGTGTCTTAGCGCTATCGTGGTTTGTCCTCAAAAAGTGTAACACCTCACTCTTGTCTTTATTAAATTCTATCTGCTAATTTCCCTTCCACCCTTTTCCAGCTGTTCCAACTTCCGCTGCAAGCTCTGATAACCTTCCTCGCTGTCACTACTTTGGTGTCATCCACAAAATTACTGACCCAGTTTACCACAGTATTATCCAGAGCGTTGATATATGTGACAAATAGAACCAGACACAGCAAAGAACCTTGAAGCATACCACTAGTCATTGATACAGTCAGAGAGCAAACCTCTACTACCTCTCTTAGCTTTTCTCAGGAATCTGTTCTGGGATCCTTACTCTTCTTGATTTTTATAAATATTCTAGATGAGGAAGTGGAGGAATCGGTTAGTAAGGTTGCTGATGACACAAAGGTTGAAGGTGCTGCGGATAGTCTGGAGGCCTGTCAGGTTACAGCGGAACATTGATAGGAAGCAAAACTTGGCTGAGGAGTGGCAAACGGAGTTCAAACCAAATAAGCGTGAGGTGGTTCATTTTTGTAGGTCAAATATGATGGCAGAATATATGTAAGGGGAAAGCACTATAGGTAGTAGAAGAAGGCGGAATCATGAGAGAGGTGAAAGGCCGCTGCTCCCATACTGCTTTCCCCTTACATTCCTTCTTCACCTTTCCTGCCTATCCCCTCCCTGTTTCCCCTCCCCCATTCCTTGATCTTTCCCCTTACTGGTTTTTAACCTGGCACCTACCAGCCTTCTCCTTCCCACCCTCCCCCCACTTCTTTATAGTGCCCCTGCCCCCTCCTTCTTCAGTCCTGTCTAAGGGTCTCGGCCTGAAACGTTGACTGTTCGTTTCCACGGATGCTGCCCGACCTGCTGAGTTCCTCCAGCGTGTTGTGCGTGTTGCTTTGACCACAGCATCTGCAGTGTACTGTGTGTGTACACAAAGCCTAAGTCTCTCCTCTCTGAACCCACACAGAAACAAAGGCTCAACTCCCCACTCTATCTCTGGCTCATTCACGCTATGTTTGCTCGGCATAAACCTTGCCAAGTGGATAATTACCCTGAAGTCTGTGATTTGAAGAATATTTCGACGGACGCCGGTCGCTTCTTTTTAAAATCTGACTCACGCGACGAATACTTCACTAGCAGTGAGTGATATGTGGCGAGAAGAATGTGTTGGGTCTGTCCGTGTTCAGTGTAGAATTCTACTCAGCCCTTCGCGTCTCAATGTATTCACCGATGTTTATTACAGAGCGTCACTGAACTCGCGAAGAAGGGAAACCGAGCGGGCGCTTCCAAACTCCTCCTGGATCTGGTGATGGAGAAGGGCTCCGGGGCCCGGAGGGTGATGTGGGAATCCTTTGTGAAACTACACCACCATTTACCGAAGCTGAGCAGAATATTGAAGGAAATACGGGAACGTGGTACGGAGAACATTACACTCTGTGTTACATATGTAAATGCTGATGAATTTACAGTATTACACAGAAGACTTCATGCTGGCTAATCTGTTTGAACAGGTGATGCCCAGTTTGCCTACATGGACACCGAGCGGGGTTTATCTGAAGTGCCCACTCCCCTGAAAGGTAAGCAATGAACCGGAAATCTCGAAGTCTTTATTTCACTCTGAGAACCTGAATACCTATCTTTGGAGATCTGTTTGGAGACTATCAGAGTCTGGGAGGAAGGTTTTTGTTGCTGTGGCTGTAGGACTGGAAAACCTTTGCATTTGTCACAACACATGGCACATTCCAGGTCTCGGGCCGTGCGCCCAGAGGCCTCTGAGTTTTATAAACAGACATTCCCGTCGGTCAGAGAGGAAGCCTTCCCCTAGCGCCAAATATCCCGGGATTTGACAAAGGTGAAGCCAAACCGTTCCAATTGGAACGTCCAACAGCCGTATAAGAGCTCTCACACCTCGGATCCAAAGTGGAGAAGAGATTTGCTGGCTGTTATACCTCAATAAGGCCACAAGACCATATGATATAGAGCAGAATTAGGCCATTCAACCCGTCATTCCATCATGGCTGATCCCGGATTCCACTGAAGCCCATACACATGCCTCCTTGCTATATCTTTGATGCCCTGACAGATCAGGCAACGATGAACTTTCGCCTTTGCCTCCACCGCAGTCTGAGGCAGAGTATTCTGCGGAAACACTACTCACCGGCTAAAAGAATTCCTCGTTACCTCTGTTCCAAAGGATCGCCCCTCAGATTTGAGTCTGCGACCTCCAGCTCTGGATACCCCCACCAAAGAAAATAATCTCTCCACATCGACCATCTTTTCTCCTCTCAACATTCGGTAGGTTTCCAGCAGATTCCCAGCATTCTTCTAAATTCTTCTAAAGGCAAGGACGCAGGCGAGGCTCCAGGCGAAACTAGCAGGCGAGACTTCATCCAAAGGCTACAGAAAGAAGGGGAACGACAGGAAACAGTCTAGCCTCAGGGTAATGGCAAAGACGGCCTGGCTTACCCCGAGGAGGCGAGGACGGGATAGTGACGAGACGAATCAGCACCTACACTCGTTCCCAGGGTCACTTATATTCTCAGTTCCAAGACGAGCATCAGGTGCCTATGATTAAGCCGGAATCAAGGGACAGCCGGAAGACACGGAGTCCAGAGTCCACGGACCGGACCGCGAAGTGGACCATGACAGCCGCTCAGCCATTCCGCTACCTAGGGCAATATCTTTCCTGTAACGCCATAGGAACTTATCTTGTTATGCAGTCTCATGTGCGCCACCTTAACAAATGTCTTCTGAAAATCCAAATAAATGTCATTCTCTGCTCTCCTTTGTCTTCGAAGAACTCTAACAGATTTGTCAGACAAGGTTTCCCTTTACTGAAACCACACTGACTTAGACATATTTTCTCTTTAGTCTCCAAGTACCTGAAACTTCACCCTCACTAATGGTCTCCAACATTTTCCCAGCCTCTGGGCTTTGGCTAACTGCCCTACAATTCCGTTGATTTTCTCCTGCTCAATTCTGAAAGATTGAAGTGACATTACAATCCTCCAGTACTCCGGGACCATGCCAGAATCAAGTGATCCTCGAATGACCAATGCATCCGTTATCTCTTCGGCAACATCTCTCAGGACTCTGGGATATAGTCCATTTGATCCAGGTGACTTATCCACCTTAAGACCCTTCAGTTTGCCTAGCACTTATTTGCACCCCATTGCAACCTCACCAACATGATTTTCCGGTGGCCAAATATCAACTCTCAAGTCCCTTTCAATGTTTATATAAATGAATCAAAACATTGGTTATCCTGTTCTATATTACTGGCTAGACTGCACTCATATTTCATCTTTCCCCTTCTATTTGCTTTTTTAATTGCGTTGACTTTTGTTGGACGTTAAAAGCTTTCCAACTATCCAATTTCCCGCTCACTTTTACTTTCTTATATGTCGTTTCCTTGGCTTCTGTGCAGTCCTTAACATAATTTGTTGCTCACATTTGCCATTTAAGAACTTCTTCCGCTGTTGGACATATCAATCTCGCGCCTTGTGAACTATTTCAAAAACTTTAGCCAAGTTTAGCCAACTATGCCGTCATCCCCGCCAGTGGCCTTCTCCAATCAACCTGGGGAAGCTCCTCTCTCGTGCCTCTGTAAATTTATTTATTTCAATACGATACTGATACATGTAACATATCAGTGGCATGCAAAAGTTTGGGCACCTCTGGTAAAAATTTCTGTTACTGTGAATAACTAAGCGAGTTATTGACTGACCTGATTTCCAGAAGGCATAAAGCTAAAGATGACACATTCCTTTAATATTTTAAGCAGGATTTTTTTTTTAAATTTCCATCTTTTACAATTTCAAAGTAACAAAAAAAGGAAAAGGACCCGAGACAAAAGTTTGGGCACTGTGCATAGTCAGTACCCCCTTTAGTCAGTGCATAGTAAGTAACACCCCCTTTGGCAAGTATCACAGGTTGTAAAATCTTTCTGTAGGCAGCCAAGAGTCTTTCAATTCTTGTTTGGGGGACTTTCTCTTATTCTTCCTTGCAAAGGGCTTCTAGTTCTGTGAGAATCGTGGGCCGTCTTGCATGCACTGCTATTTTGAGCCCCATCTACAGATTTTCGATTATGTTTAGGTCGAGGGACTGTGCGGGCCTTGGCAAGACCTTCAGCTTGCGCATCTTGAGGTAGTCCTTTGTGGATTTTGATGTGTGTTTAGGATCATTATCCTGTTGTAGAAGTCATCCTCTTTACATTTTCAGCTTTTTTACAGACGGTGTAATGTTTGCTTCCAGAATTTGCAGGTATTTAATTGGATTCATTTTTTCTCTACCAGTGAAATGTTCCCCGTACAGCAACACAAGCCCAAAACATGATCTACACCTTTGCTGTTAACTGCTGCTTCTTAATTACATTACAACTGAGGAAATGGCTACCTGACAACGCTTTGCTATCTTTTTATAGCCCTCTCCTGCTTTCTGGGCATCATTTATTTTAATTTTCAGAGTGCTAGGCAGCTGTTTGGAACCTTTGATGCAATGTCTAATGAAGAACTATCAATCTCTTATATGCACCCAACAACCTGGCCTCCAAAGCTGTAGGTAGCAGCAAGTTCCACAAGTTCAGCACCCTTTGGCTAAAGAAATTTCCCGGCATCTCTGTTTTGAAAGGACGCCCCGCTGTACTGAGACTGTGCCCTCTTGTTCTAGACTGTTCTACCATGGGAAACATACTTTCCACATCTACTCTGTCTAGGCATTTCAACATTCGAGTAGTTTCAATGACATTCCCACTAATCCTTCTGAATTCCAGCGAGGACACATCCAGGGCCATCAACATTCCTCATATAATAACCCATTCATTCTTGGAATCATCCTTGTCCACCTCATCTGGACCCTCTCCAATGCCAGCACATCTCTTCTGCCTGCTTTCTCTGGCGGACAGACGTAAAATTAAAATGTGTGGCCACTGGGAGATCCTGCTTTCTCTGGCGGAAAGGATAACCCAGTAGCCACACATTTTAATTCCACGACCTATTCCGATCATGATATGGCAATCTATGGCAATCTAAGTCTCCACTACCATCAAGATGAAGCCACACTCAGGTTGGAGGAAGAACACCTTATATTCCGTCTGGGTAGCTTCCAATCTGATGGCATGAACATCAATTTCTCTAACTTCCGTTAATGATCCTCCGCCCTCTCTTTCCGCATCACGTATGTATGCATGTATGCATGTATGTATGTATTTATTTATGTATTTATTTATCTATCTATATATCTATCTATCTTTCTAACTACCTATCTATCTATTTGTTTGTTTGTCTGTCTGTTTGTTTCTTTGTTTGTTTGTTTATTTATTTATTTATTTATTTGTTTATTTATTTGCTTACTTACTTACTTACTTATTTTCCCTTTTTTTGCTTTTTCTCTCTCTGTCCCTCTCACAATCACTCCTTGCTTGCTCTCCTTCTCCCTCTAGTGCTCCCCTTCCCCTTTCTTTCTCCCTAAGCCGCCCGTCCCATGATCCTTTCCCTTCTCCAGCTCTGTATCACTTTTGCCAATCAACCTTCTGGCTCTTAGCTTCATCCCACCCCCTCCTATCTTCTCCTATCATTTCGGATCTCTCCATCCGTCTCCCACTTTCAAATCGCTTACTAACTCTTCTTTAAGCTAGTCTTGTCGAAGGGTCTCGGCCGAAAACGTCGACACTACTTCTTCCTATAGATTCTACCTGGCCTGCCGGGTTCAGCCATCATTTTGTGAATGTCATTAAAAAGTGTTTTTCTTTAAATATTAGGGGAAGTAAGTGAGTGTTACGTGTTCATCAGATCTGGCGTTGACAACCTATTTCTGTCTATCCTCAGAGGTTCGACGGAAACACATGGAGACTCTGCGGACACAGACTGAAACACTGAGAGTGAACACGATCCTGATGACGGAGAGGGTGAAGGTTTTCCAGCTGGTTAATCGATACGTTGAGCTCACAGTCATTTCTACTGTTCGAGATCGGAGACTGATGGAACATGAGCTGCTGGCAAGAGGCAGAGACCACGAGGAGTGGAGAGAAAAACATCTCCGCGGAAAGCTAGAAAAAATGAGGACTGATCAGTTATTCAAGAGGAGCTTTTTTCAAAAATTGAAAAGATCTTTCTTTGGAAACAAATCGGGGATGTCTGCAGCAGTGGCCGGAGTCCCGGGAATCGGGAAAACAACAATGATACAAAAGATAGTTCATGACTGGGCCACAGGGAAATTATATCAACAATTCCACTTTGTCTTCAGTTTCAAATTTCGAGATTTAAACTCCATTAACTGTAGAATAAACCTGAAAGAACTGATTCTGCATCAGTATCCCTACTTCGGGAATATCCTGAGAGAGGTCTGGAAGAACCCAAAGGTTTTACTCTTCATTTTCGATGGTTTGGATGAGTTCAAGGACAGAATCGATTTTGCTGATAGTCGGAGAGACACAGAACCTCAGTACAAATGCAGAGATCCTGAATTCAAGTGCAAGGTGTCTGACATTGTGTACAGTTTAATCCAGGGAAAGGTGCTCCCAGGGTGTTCAGTGCTGGTGACCACCCGCCCCTCTGCATTTCATTTATTGGAAAAGGCCGAAATCAGTATCTGGGCTGAAATCCTGGGCTGAAATATTTCATCAGGTATTTTGAAGATCAGACGGTGGCAGCAGCTGTTTTCAAACACGTGAAGGAGAACGAGATCCTGTACACCATGAGCTACAACCCCTCCTACTGCTGGATCCTCGCTCTGGCACTGGGCCCCTTCTTCACACAAAGAGTCAAGGACCCGCAGCGAGTTCCCAAGACCATCACCCAACTGTATTCCTACTATATTTACAACATCCTGAAAAACCACGGCCGTGAGATTGGGAGCCCCCGTGATGTGTTACTCAGAGTTGGACAGATGGCCTTCAGAGGAGTGTCCGAGAAGAAGATTGTGTTTACAGATCGAGATTTGATCAGTTACAGTTTGCAGCCTTCCCAGTTCCTGTCCGGGTTCCTGATAGAGCTTTTGGAGAGAGAGGATTCTGCCCGGTGTGTGGTGTACACATTCCCACACCTCACCATCCAAGAGTTTGTAGCTGCAATTGCACAATTCCTGAAATCACAACCCGGGAATATCCTGAAATTCCTCACAGAAGCCCACAGCGTGACAGATGGGCGATTTGAAGTATTTCTTCGTTTTGTTGCTGGGCTCTCCTCCTCAATGACAGCTCGGGTCCTTGAGGAGTTTCTGGGCCCGTTTCCTCATGAAACTACCTGCCGTGTGATTGACTGGGTGAAGGACGAGGTTATACGCCAGAGTGGACGCACGTGGAGTAAAGCTGGTAAAAGGAGCCTCCTGAACACATTGCACTATCTGTTTGAGTCTCAGAATCATGGACTGGCTCAGGCCACACTGGGATCTGTGGAAACACTTTCGTTCAATGGAATGACACTGACCCCGATTGATTGTGCGGTCCTGTCTCATGTCATCGGACTCTGTGATACAATAAAACATCTCGACCTGGACAACTGCCACATTCAGAGAGACGGAATCCAGAGGCTGGGTCAGGGGCTGCACAATTGCCAGGACTTGAGGTAATTGATTAATCTCTCACTCTGATCAGCGAAATTATTCAATTTTTTTTCCAATGTAACGGTATTTGCGTAAAACTGTAGTAAATCAGATTGTGAAGAATGGCGACAAATACCCAGGGGAACGATCAGTAAATCCCACGGACAGGAGGGTTTGTGGTTCGTTGTGAAGGCATGTTGGAAACTTCATCACTTCAGGGAACAACAGCCTTTGATTTAGTGTTAGTAAATCACAGGAATGGCCGTGTTTCTCGCTGCCTGTAACATGTCCATTGACCTTCTCACTGTTACTGACACCCAGACCGACACTTACTGCAGCAGGCGGGTCAGAGCTTCACACCCCTTCCCGGTGAGTGACCAGAGAGAGTCAGCAGACTGTCCCAGAGAGTGGGAAAGAAATACCAGTGTGAGATTGTCCACCCCCTGCCCTTCCCCGTGTGTGACTGTCACCATCAGTCTACCTGTGTGACTATGCTCACTAACAGATACCCAGACCCCATGCTGGCACCTCCTCTCCTGATTGTGGACTTCAGTTCAGATCCACCACTCCCGTGCAATATATTTCTGCATCCACTCGTTTTGTTGGATTCTCTTTTCCCATTTGTATCCACCTGTGGGATCTCTCTTCCACATCGCCCTTCCTCTAGCAGAATTACTTCACCATTCCTCTTCTTCTTGGAGGGGTTTCCCTTCCGCAAATCTCTTCCTTCTGTGGGGATCTTTCTTCTCCATCCACCTTCCTCAGAAAGGATCTCTTTTCCGCCAACTCCAATGGGCATTTTCCAATTGACAAATCTTCCTCACTGTGAGACTTTCTCCCACCATTCAGCCCTGCCGCTTCCGACCATCTCACGTCAGTAACACTTTTCTAACCATCGGAGAATGAGACAAAACATGTGAAGTTTACAGGGTCACACCGATAGACTAAATTACTGACATTCGGTGAATACCCTGGAGCTAGTCAGTGAGGGACATTGACAGCGATGGGTACTCCGATCAGAGATTTACTTAAGGGTTTAATGTTTCCGGAAATAACCGAGTGAGAGAAATTCCCTTCGACCCACGGTCAGAATCACTTTGTTCATCAATTTGTCTGTTTGTGTTTAGACTTGGGAGGAATGACCTAGGAGATTCAGGAGTGAAGCTGGTGTCTGCGGCTCTGAGGAACCCGGGGTGTAAAATACAGAAACTGGGGTAAGTACCATACAGTGGGAGATTGTGCTTACAATCACTGGGTGTCTGACACCGAACATTAATGTGATCAGTAATTCTGTTACTGATAAACACTGGGGATTTGTACCGTCATCCTGTCTCTCTGTGCCCTTCACCCTCACTCCCTCTCATCTCCAGGCTGATGGAGGTCGGTCTCACAGATTCTGGTGCCGAGGATCTCGCCTCCGCTCTGAGTACAAACCCATCACTGACGGAGCTGAACCTGAGTGGTAATGAACTGGGAGATTCCGGATTTCAACTGGTGTTTGCGGCTCTGAGCAACCCGGAGTGTAAAATACAGAAACTGTGGTTAGTCCCAGACTCTGTGAGATTGTATTTACAGTCACTGGGTGTCTGACTCTGAACATTAATGTGATCAGTAATTCTGTTACTGATAAACACTGGGGATTTGTACCGTCTCCTGTCTCTCTGTGTCCTTCACCCTCACTCTCTGTCATCTCCAGGCTGCACAATGTCGGTCTCACAGATTCTGGTGCCGAGAATCTCGTCTCCACTCTAAGTACAAACCCATCACTGACTGGGCTGGACTTGAGATCAAATTCGCTCAGAGACCGATCTTTCCTCGCTCTCCGCCGCCTCATACTGACCCTCCCGAGTCTGGAGTGGATTGGGTGAGTGGTTGTGTTATTGTTTAGTGTGATAAAATATCAGCGGATCGGCGGGTTGTCTGGTGATATTTGTCTGTGAGTGTGTTGAAACATTAACCCCAGTCGAACACTGTTACGCAATCTGTTTATTTCATGTTTATTCTTCCTTCTGTTTCAGGCTGTGGGACAATCAGTTCAGTAAGACCGGGGAAAAGGAACTAAGATCTCTGCAAGAACTCAGACCCGGACTGAGAGTGACCATGTGAACCTCTGAATGTGTGAACATACCGCGAGATGCTGACATTTTGACCGATACCACGCACTCCCCTTTAACGGCCGCCCTCCCTTTTAAGGGTCGCGCTCCAGAGAAAGTTCCCAACAGTTCGAATGGAACTGGCTCCAGTTTCGCGCTCCGTAACGTTAGAGCCGGTCGCGCAGTGACGCAATTCCGCCTCCTGTCCAGAGTCAGAAAGGATAGCATAAACGGTACTCAAGGCGTTGTATCTAATTGCGCGTAGTGTAAGAAATAAGGTGGATGATCCTAGGTTCGCATGGCCAATGATGTAAATGTTGAATCAGCGCCTGCAACGTTAGACATGATCACCTCCGTTACTGAGAGACTAGAACGATAACCAGTCGCTTTTCACATGTTGGACAGATGAATATTTTGCACTCTTGAACTGTTACCGATTATTGTCAATCCGCATTATTCGTCGAACAGTATCATTTGGTCACAATCATTATGTGGAACATTGCATAGATCGTCTGTGGACGCTTCGAAATCACATTGTGTTCACAACGTATACGTTTTCAGTGGACAGGCAAGCAGTTATAGAGAGGCAACATGATCAGCCAGAACCCAACGACAGTGGGAAGTGAGGAGGAAGTGTTAAACTCTTAGTTTTCCAATGGACAGATATTTTGTGCTTTTCTCTGTTTATCAGCTCTATAGACAAAGGTAACACTCCATTGGTATATATATGTGCATATTCACCACTGTGCGGTAGTGGACAGACATTCTCGATCAGAGTGACCACGTTCAATATTGCAGTGCAGCTTCCACCCCCCACCTGCATTGTTACCGTGCTGGCATGACCAGGTCTGTTGGAAATGGATGGCGAACGGCAATGATTACAATGTTACGCTGAGAGCAGTACAATTAAATTTAGATTAGAATCATAGAATAAGTTCTGAAGACGAGTCATCTTTACAAATGTGAAGACAAAAGCAACGGCATGAATACGAAGCCAATTCATACCGGAGATTCCTGCAGTGTATAGCAGATCCAATTATAAAACGATGGAATGACGCCTTCATAAAATTAATCCGAGTCACCAGGAAGCTCAGGTCGCTCTGGAAGGAGGAGCTCAGCGGGAATCACGATTCTTGCGATGACGCCACTCGTTATACGACTATTTTCCGGTGTGGAATGTGAGTCTATAAGTTTACTGTTTCAGCTGCTCAACCGACCCTCTGGGGACCCGGTCGTACTGGAGCAGAATATGATCTTGTTTGTTCAGTGGTTTTAATTAAAGCCAGCTGTGAACAATCAGTTATTCCACCTTGACATTGGGTTCGAGTTTTCTATAAAGCGGGAGGTTTCCTGATTTTAATCCTACTCTGGCGTGAATTACAAGAATGGTTAGAATTTAAACAAAATTTACAAATATCGAGCCCCGATTCTACGGATGGAAAGTGTTGCTTACCTGATCATAGCACTTTTTGGTATACCCGGTAAATCAAAGTAGCGACTTGTCGAGCAGGAATTGATCATTTGACCCAATATTGTTTTTTCTTCACACAGCGGATGTGGATTATGCAGGGAATAGGGAACGCTGAATGCAATTGCCTCTCGCCGAGCACGCCCACCTGCTGGGAATAATGAACAAAACACAAATAGTTTGTTTTCCAGCAACAATATTGATTCCTTTGCTGGGCTGTAAAGAACTAATTCACGTCAACCCTACAGCAAATCTAAGCAGTCATTCCGTTCCGCTCTGAACGTTGTGTTATTGTCTGAACGCCCAGTTTTACTTGAACATTGTCCTACTCGGAATTGCCCAAACGTTATCAGTTTTACAATGCTTGGTTCTGAGAACCGTGATGATTCCGCCCTCCATTGAAGTAATGACTGAAACAGGGTCCAGGAAGAGAGGCAGGCAGTTGCGTTAATAACTTCTTTTCACTTTTATTTTTCAACAGCAAACTTACTGACAATTATCGTTCTCTCCCGAGGGAATGTAAAGTATTCTTACAGATGGTATATATAATTATCTGGATAGACAGTGTCTGATTAGGAACAGTCAACATGGATTTGTGCGTGAAAACATTGAATTTTTTGAAGAGGTTACTAGGAAAGTTGACGAGGGTAAAGCAGTGGATGTTGTCTATATGGACTTCAGTAAGGCCTTTGACAAGGTTCCACATGGAAGGTTAGTTAGTAAGGTTCAATCGCTGGGTATTAATATTGCAGTAGTAAAATGGATTCAACAGTGGCCGGATGGGAGATGCCAGAGAGTAGTGGTGGATAACTATTTGTCAGGTTGGAGGCTGGTGACTAGTGGTGTACCTCAGGGATCTGTACTAGGTCCAATATTGTTTGTCATATACATTAATGATCTGGATGATGGGCTGGTAAATTGGATTAGTAAGTATGCAGATGATACTAAGATAGGTGGTGTTGTGGATAATGAAGTAGGCTTTCAAAGCTTTCAGAGAGATTTAGGCCAGTTAGAAGAGTGGGCTGAAAGATGGCAGATGGAGTTTAATGCTGATAAGTGTGAGGTTCTACATTTTGGTAGGACTAATCAAAATAGGACATACATGGTAAATGGTAGGGCATTGAAGAATGCAATAGAACAGAGTGATCTAGGAATAATGGTGCATAGTTCCCTGAAGGTGGAATCTCATGTGGATAGGGTGGTGAAGAATGCTTTTAGTATGTTGGCCTTTATAAATCAGAGCATTGACAAGTAGTTGGGATGTAATGTTAAAATTGTACAACGCATTGGTGAGGCCAAATCTGGAGTATTGTGTACAGTTCTAGTCACCGAATTATAGGAACGATATCAACAAAATAGAGAGAGTACAGAGAAGATATACTATAATGTTACCTGGGTTTGAGCACCTAAGTTACAGGGAAAGGTTGAACAAGTTAAGTCTTTAATCTTTGGAGCATAGAACGTTGCGGGGGGACTTCATAGAGGTATTTACATTTATGAGGAGGTAGATAGAGTTGACGTGGATAGGCTTTTTTTTCCATTGAGAGTAGGGGAGATTCAAACAAGAAGGTATGAGTTGAGAGTTAGGGGGCAAAAATTTAGGGGTAGCACAAGGGGGAACTTCTTTGCTCAGAGAGTGGTAGCTGTGTGCAACGAACTTCCTGTAGAAATGGTAGAGGCAGGTTCAGTATTGTCATTTAAAGTAAAATTGGATAGGTATATGGACAGGGAAGGAATGGAGGGTTATGGGCTGAATACAGGTCGGTGGGTCTAGGTGAGAGTAAGCGTTCGGCACGGACTAGAAGGGACGAGGTGGCGTGTTTCCGTGCTGTAATTGTTATATGGTTATATGGAATTGCGGTCTTTCTGAATGTATCTGCGCCTACATGATGATCATGGCAGTGTCAGACCTATCCGTCATCATCTTCAATGTCGTCCTACAGGACATTTGAATTCGACGCCTGCCACATACCTTTCTGTATTACAGGAGTTTCTTAATCAGAATGGTGCATCTGATAATACTAAGCCTGGATCTGTCAAAATGCTATACCATCGCCTTCGCCTTTGACCGATATGTTGCCATGTGTTGTCAGAAGTTTAAAACAAAGAACTGCAGAGTGAAAACTGTGAGGATCCTTGCGGCAGTAATTCTGACCCTTGGAGAACATTCCGCGTCTGTTTGTATTTCCGCCCATGCGAATCATTGGGAATATCCCATGGGGTATTGAGTTTAATCTGGATACCATTCAGCTCGCTGGCATTTCTTGCCTTCACGCGATTGAAAGTTTTCTTAGGGACATTATGCGCCTTTGGTTTAATATTTCTATTTAATGGGTTAATGGGTCAGGCATAGTTTGGTGACCAGCAAATGCCGAGAAGTATTTTGAAGTGAGATGAATATCAATACTAGTGATATGGAAATTGTAAGGAAATTGAAAACCCATAATTTTACTGTTCACTGTATCGGACAGCTAAATGTTACTCAGTATGACAGCCTCTGTGAATCATTTTATCGCCGCTTTCGCCATGCATTCTGATCTGGACTACTATTCCCCAGTATATATCGTTGCTCAGATCGGATACCTGCTCACTCGCCTGAGTTCCTGTGCAAACACTTGTATTTATGCGGTTACACAAATTAAATTCAGAGAGGAGATAAAGACTTTGATAATGTCGCCTTACAGTTTTTTTTCCCTGACATTCAAAAAGAAAATTGCAAATCAAACTAAATCTTCCTGTACTCGGTAGTGTTGGGATGCAATCCACGGTCACTGTTGCAATCTGCAATCCCGATTGTTATTTTTTTTAAAAAGTGAGATCCCAATTGTCGTGATTATTGTCTGGTGGTTAATTAATACCGTCCTGACGAAGGGTCTCGGCCCGAAGCGTCGACAGCGTTTCTCCCTACAGATGCTGCCTGGCCTGCTGTGTTCCACCAGCATTTTGTATGTGTTGTTCATTGATATTTGTTCTGTCGTAGTGATTATAATTAGTTTAATGTCAGAGTAAAATTGTCTGACGTGCAGAATTGCATGTGCATGGACTCTATGCGGAAACGTCCATCGGCGCCACGACAGATCACAACCAGAAATCGAAACGAGAGTAAAGGAGACTTAATGTAGGTCAGTGTAGTACCTCAGTCTTCCGTGAACCAGCAAAGAGTAACAGTCAATACATAGCAGATTCAAAATTTCCCCAACGTTTTCTTGTGGAGTACCATGAGAGACAGGAATTGAGATGTATTTTTCTCCGATTCCGGACGGCAGAACAGCTTCTGGGCGATTCCAGTGGGAATGGAGATTAAGATTAATAATTCCACTGTAATTTATGAAGAAAATTATCGAAAGCATTGTGTAAACTGTCTACATTTGTCGTTTATTTCACTGTCGGTGGGCTCGGGAATCAGTCATGTGTCATGACTGTCCTGGTTGTAAATTCATGCTAGAAATTGCCAGTTTGTTTCGGACGAAATAGAGTGCCCAAGGTAAACTTCAGGCGTTCAATAACGTTGAATAGCACTTCTCCTTATAATAACAGAAGCAACTGCAGCAGGAGACGCCCATCTTGCTGCTCGAAACTGTCTAAAATTCAGTAAGGTCACAGCTCATGCTTACCCCGCTTCCCTAAATTCCCAGCTCAGTTTTAGTCTCTATGGACGGTTTGTTTCTCAGACGCCCTTTGAAGACTTGCCTTCTCACCTTATAAATCTAGTCGCTAGTTTCGATTCCCCTCTGTTGAAACTAAAAAAGAAAATCTTCCTACCCCATCTATGTCCCTCGGAACATTGGGAACCGCTATATATTAATTCAGCAGCCTCATTACGCCAGGGAAAATAAAACGCCTCAGCATATCCCAACGCTACTAAATCCCCAGTCACGGCAACACCACTTTGAACCTTTTGTGCACTGTCCGTAAGCTAATCACAGCTAAACAGTAGCGTTTTGCATTGACTACTGGTGATATGCTACTCGTATCCCGCTGGCTCTGGCAAGCTTTCACAGAAACATAGAAAACCTACAATATAGGTCCTTCGGCCCACAAAGTTGTGCCGAACATGCCCCTAACTTAGACATTACTAGGGTTACTCATAGCCCTCTATTTTACTAAGCTCCATGTACCAATCTAAAATCCTCTTAAAAGACCCTATGGTATCCAACCAGTACCACCATTGCCGGCAGCCTATACCACGCACTCACCACTTTCTGCCTACTATCTCCTCTGTACCTACTCCCAAGCACCTTAAACCTGTGCCTTCTTGTGGCCACCCTGGGAAAAAGCCTCTGAATATCCACAAGATTAATTTATTTCATTATCTTGTAAACCTCTATCGGGTCACCTCTCATCCCTCGTCGCTCCAAGGAGAACAGGCCGAGTTCACTCAGCCTGTTTTCATAAGGCATGCTCCCCAGTCCAAGCAATGACCTTATAAATCTCCTATGCAACTTTTCTATGGTTTCCACATCCTTTCTGTAGTGAGGTGACCTGAACTGAGCACAGTGGGGTCTGACCAGGGTTCTATATAGCTGCAACATTACCTCTCTGCTCCTTAATTCAATTCCACGATTGATGAAGAGACCGTATACTTTCGTAACCACAGAACCAACCCACGTAACTGCTTTGAGCGTCCTCTGCATTCGGACCCCAAGACACTTCTGATCCTCCAGACTGCCCAGAATCTTACCATTAATACTATATTCTGCGATCATATTTAACCTATCAAAATGAACCACCTCACACTCATCTGGATTGAACTCCACCTGCCATTTCGCAGCCCAGTTTTGCATCCTATCAATGTCCCGCTGTAATCTCTAACAGCCTTCCACAATATGCACAACACCCCTAACCTTTGTGTCATCAGCAAACTCACTAACCCATCCCTCCACTTCCTCATCCAGGTCATTTATAAAAACCACGAAGAATAAGGGTTCCAGAACAGATTCCGGATGCCTTTCACGTTCGGCCCTCTGGATAAATGCCGGCGGCCCCATTCAACATCCCTGCTCTGGCCGATTTGCTTTTCTCTGTTGGAGAGACCAGATGCAAGCACTTGAACCGGTTCACGATCAACATCCATTTGATTCCGGACAATGAACATTTCACCTTCTACTGCAGCTATGAGTACATGTGTGTCAATAAATAAACAAATTGTTCCAGAACGCAGTGGAACACTGTTTAATAATAGTGAAATATACTGAGGATTTAGCACAGCAGGGAATGTGCGAATTGTCATACATCTTTGCCATAGGACCATAAGACCATGAGATATAAGAACTGAATTAAGCAGTTTGGCATTTTGTGTCTGCTCCGAGAATTCATCAAGGGCAATCTATTTTCTCTCTCATGTCTTATCTCCTTATTCTCTGATGCATTGAATAATCGAAAATCTATCACACTCTGCTTTAAATATAGCCACTGACAGGAGTTTGTGGCAACGAATTCCACAGAATCGCCAATCTCTGGCTAAGGAAATTCGAACATCTCTGTTCTAAGAGATCTACTGTGTCCTCTGGTCTTACTCATCCCCACCAAAGGAAACATTATTTTTACATCCATCCCTCCGAGGACTTTCAACATTAGGTAGATTTCAATGAGGTCACCACTCATTCTTTTGAATTCCATTGAGTGCAAGCCCAGAACTATCAAAGGGCAACCTTTCCTGTCCCGGAATTATTTTCTTGAACCTCCTTTGAACCCTCTCCATTGTCAATACACCAGTCCTCATAGAAATGGCCAGACATAGCTCACAATAATCTAAACGGATCCCCACCAGTGCTATATAAAACTTCAACATTACAGCATTGCTTTTATATTTTGGTCCTTTTGAACTGAATGCTGAGATCTTTTTTGCCTTTCTCACCACCGATTCGTCCTGCAAATTACATTTTAGGTAACCCTGCAGCTTCGCCCGGTCGCCTTACACCTCAGGCACTTTTTTCAATATTCTCCCCCTTAACAAAATAGTCTACTCGTTTATTTCTTCTACCAAAATGCATTACTATGCACTTCCAGCATTGTATTCCATCTGCTACTTCTTTGCCATTCCCCTAATCTGTATGCCCTTCTGGAGCCTCCCTATAACTTCAATGAGAAGTTTCAGTGTTTCCTCTGTTTCAGTGTCAGCCCCAACTCTGACATAAAGCCATCAATGACTTCATCCAAGTCATTGACATATAACGCAAAAATAGTTGTCCCAACAGACCCCCGTGGTTACACCGCTAGGTTCTAGAAGCCAACCATGGCTTAGGACCAGTTTATCACGTTCTTAGAAGTACCTCGAATTTTCATCCTTGATACAGTTTTTAATAATGTCCGAAAAACTGGTCACCTACACTCACATTGCCCCTAAGAGGAACATATTCTGCTTGAAAGAAATAGATTTAAAAAATATTGCCACAACCCCTACCCGCCCCCCCCCCCCGGTTTCTGGAGCAAGGAACAACAATAAGCATTTTTTGTGGTGTTAGTCAGCCCAGAATATTCAACACTATTTTTGCACGATTTTTAATCTATTTAATGATACATATACAGTTATTTATATGTTTATGTATGTCCGTATTTATGTATTTATACATGTCCATATTTATGTATATATGTATGTATGGATTTATATATTTGATCCTTGTTTGTTTGCTTGCTTATTTATGTATTCTTATTCTACATTATGTATTGCATTGAACTGCTACCGCTAAGTTAACAAATTTCACCACAGATGCTTGTGATAATAAAGTTGATTCTGATTCTGAAGTGACGAACTATGTTACGTATATAAAGCAAGGAAATGATACATCTTGGCCACTTCTGTGTCTATTTGTCACCACTGAGTGGCTGTCCCCTCTTCAGAATAATTCACCGGTGTATGAGATATTTCTCGCTCTCGGTCTTCTCGTTGCCAGTCTCCATCAGTCTCTTCCTTTCTCCTCAGCTCAACTAAGATGTTAATTGAAGGAAGAGACTGAACCATAAGACAGTTACATTTATAGTGAACTGGAACAGTGAAAGCAAGAGCGACGCGTGATATCATGGCAGCTGTGTGTCGTAACCATTGCCATTCATCCCATCGAGGTGCACTGGCACCAAATACACCATCACACTAATGTTTCACGAAATCCATTTCAATCACCATATTCCAATCTGCTCCGTTGGATCTAAACCAGACTATATCAGCGGCCTATTAAACGACCTATCGTGTATTACTCACAACACCCATAAGGAAAAGAGAAGCATATGACAGGAGCGCAGTAATAGTTGCATTACTTAGCAGCACTGAGTAGGTCAGATCAGAGGTCCCAGTGCAATGATCGCGTTCCAGAGAAAAGAGACATACAATCCAAAACGGATGCTCAGAATCTCCGTATAAGTGTCGGAGAGCTACCCACTTCAACAGAGGCTTGGTGAAGTGTCAGAATCTGATCACATGCGACAGGTGGGTACTAATTCATAACCCTATCCATAAATTGAATTGTGTGCACTGCAGGTTCAGTGTGAAAAGTAACAAAGGATTTGCTGACGTCTTGATCGTCTGGATTACATTCCGTTGACGCTGGGTGGCAACGACAGCTGTACTCAGGTGGCGAATTCGACAAGTTGAACCCCATCCCAGGGTACTGGAAGATGGAAACTCTGCACTCTCGCCTTTGGTTGGTCCGTTCCAAGTCGCACCGTGTCACTGGACAACTGGAGGCTTGCAGCATTGGACCGGTCTATATTTTAGTTCCTGATATCAAATATCAGAAATCTTCAAGGAGCATGCTGTCATAAGGGGGGGCGTTGGGGATGAGCCCAAATGCAAGACACAGACACTGAACTACCAGGCACAGGACTAGGCGTGAGAAGGAAGCAGGGGAAGAGAGGAAGAAAAGACGCTGGACATGACACCGGCCCCGGACGAGACAAGGACTCCGGGCCTGGGCTAGGACCTGACTAGAATAGGGAACCAGGACATGGAACTGGGGACTAGGAGACTGGGCAAGGACCCAGAACCTGGGTCTTGAATCGGGCTCGGACTCCAGAACCAGGCGAGGACATGACGAGGTTACAGGACTGGACGAGAGCCTCGTGGACAAGGCAAGAGAACCCCAGCACAGGACGAGTGAAACCCAGACCGGGCTGTGCAAGGTACTCTTGGGCTGGGCGAGACGTGGCTACAGGACGAGGAGAGGCAACAGGTCTGGACGTGAGGACCTGGACATACCAAGGGAACCCCAGCACAGGACGAGGGAACCCGGCACCGGGCTGGGCAAGGAACTCCTGGGCTGAGTGAGGCACATGACAAGACGAGAACACAAAGCCCTGGCTAGGACAGGACAAGGACCTTGGACGTGACTAGGACTGGACGAGACCCCGAAGCCTTGACTTGGTCGAGGAAGAGACAGGAATGCAGAATACAGAGCCGGGACCCCTCCTTGGGTACAGGACATAGGGCCGGGACTCATTACAAAGAACACAGAACACGACGAAACAGGTCCTAACGCTACGTAGAGGCAAAACGGCCGGACCTACCTTGCGAAGGCGTGGACATGGAGAGGCAGTTCCCAATACTAGGAAGCGGCAAAACGGCCGGACCTACCTAGCGAAGGCGTGGACATGGAGAGGCAATTCCCAACACTAGGAAGCGGCAAAACGGCCGGACCTACCTAGCGAAGGCGTGGACACAAACAGACAGTTCAAAAGGCGAGGCAAGGCTCCAGGCAGAGGCAAAGTGAGGAGAGGCTCCAGACAGAAGCAAGGCGAGGCTCCAGGAAGGATGGTGAGGGGAAGGAATACAGACAGGGATTTAGGACAGGAACAATCCTGCATCCTGAGGCTGAATCCTGAAGCTATTTATGAAGCCAGCCCAAACAAGAATCAGATGCCTCAACAGAAACTGGGGAAACCCGGAAAGCCTGGAATAAAGAACACAGACTGGACCGCGAACCCGAATACGGATTTCACGGACCGGATCATGACACATGCTATTGAAGTTATAAAGTTTATCTTTAGTTTACGCCATCTAATCAACACGAATATTTATTTTGTGAATGAACCGCGGAAGCGACTACGTTCAAAATAGAACTCAATGCAGCGAAGTGGAGAGAATTTAATGCTTTTTATATCTCACGTGTTAGTGAGGGACGGATTCTGATGCGCAGAGAGATTCCCTATTAAAAACGGTCACTTTCGCTGAGTTAACAACTGTGACGAACAAGGAAGCGAGCGCCGGTTAGTCTGGTCTGAATGTGGATGATCAGCTCTTGCCGAAAGGAATTACAACATGAACGTCGTGGCGTCTAAAACAGCGCTGGCACTCGACTTGAAAAAAAAGAAACTGCATCCAAATCAGTGACAAAGTATCAGCCACTTTGTGACTGCGCTGGAGTGAAGGTGGAGTATGTTTACTGGATAGTCAGCAGGATGGCGTATTTAAGTTACAAGGGTAGATTGCTGAATGTTGGACGGAACTGTCCACCCAACGAGAAGCGCACTCTATTTTTGGCTCAGCCTCATAGAGCCAATTGAGCAGCGCCTAATCTGTAACTTTCTATGGCTTGGCAACACAACTTCTTAAATATTCAATAACAATAAACAAAATAAATAAATCATAAAACTTAAATAAATAAGTGAATAATTCATAAATCATAATCAGCGCATTTATGTTCCAGAGCATTTAGATGAATACATTTCACTCAGCAATTTAAATCGCTACTATCACTGTGTATCTTATGTTTGCTGATTTTGTTAACGGTTCCACCATGTGCACCAGTGTATCAATTATGTCGAGTGATGCCCCATTCATAAATAATATAATATTCATTTTGATTTTCTTATAACAGCGTCAGGCTGGTATTAATATATCTTGCATATTTTTCATGGAGTGTGTTGGGACGCTGCGGAAGGTGCTACACTCGGTGTCTAACCCCGGGACAGTGTGTGAAGGGACTGTGTCGAGGGAGCTTCACCGTTTCGAACATCTGTGATATACAGTATTTAATCAAGCATCTAATTCTGTCGAACGCCTGGCATACTATCGCGATTGCATTACTGTGCTGGACCTATGATGGATCCTCGGCGATATTGTCCCCCGAGAATTTGACACTACTGTCACGGCCACGGCTGAGCCATCAACAAGTGTTGCTGTTTTCTCCTGAATTCCTCTTCTGGAATGCTGCCATCAGTCCCTCAGTCATTCTGATGTTTTTGCACCAGGTATGCATTTCCGCAGCGTTCAAGTGCCCGGACGGGTCTTGGCGGCGGATTGCGCTGAGAAACTGAGCCGCTTATGATGGGGAGAGGTTGTGGGGAGCTAACCAGCCTCAGGAAACAGAATGCTTTTCGCGAGAGCTGTAATAGCCTCATTAGAGCAACCCTCATAAACAGACATGTTCAAGAGAGTAGTCAATGTGTTACTGTGACCATGAGAACGACATAGAAACTGGGTAAACCAGTTTAATACGACTGGCGTAGAAGTTCCATCCTAAAGAAATAAAACTTTATTTAATGGCTTATCTAAACACCATTCAGAGAAACCGGAGGCAACTACTTTAGATTTAGGTCTCAGCATAATGAAGCGTTTGATTGTTTTTTATTTCTCTGCGTCCCTGACAGCTATTGCGATAGATGATTCCCGCAAGTGCAATCGTAATGCAATCCATGAGAAAAGAAAAAAACAATACACCTCATGTGTAAACCAAGGGAACTGCAACGGCATATGGAACAAATTCGCATGAAGAATGGGGATATGCATGATGAGGCATGACTGTGGAAAATAGAAGTGTAGAAACATAGAGTACCTCCAGCACAACACAGGCCCTTCGGCCCACAATGCTGTGAAATTACCTCGGGTTACCCATAGCTCTCTATTTTTCTAAGCTCCAAGTACCTATCCAAGAGTCTCGTAAAATGGTTTAGAGTAGATATTCTGTTTACCCTTGAGGACCTCAGCGCAGTGTATGATCTCACGTATGTCATGCATGTGAGATGTTAACTTTACTGGAGGGGTTTGAGTCCGGGATAGCGTTATAAAGAGATATGCTATGGACCGTATTTATGGTGTACAATTAATTGCTTCGCTAGGTTAGAATTCCTGTTACGTAATACTCGGTATGTCTGTGCAGATCTATCAGTCCCAGACTTGAGGTAATTGTGGATGTTTCAATATATTTGCTGCAATACCGTCAGGTTCTGGTTATTCTCATCTATTTGAAGAGGCCGTCCTGTTCTACTACCACGGGAGGAATTCCCTCATCCATTGTTTTGTATACATCAAGCAGATCCACTATTGGAACTCATCTGGAAAGTTTGAGGTTTGTTATTCCTGGCTTATTCTAGGGACAGATGGTTGAATTACGTGGACGTATCGGGATATTACTTTACACATAGAAACTGTTTTTTTTTTACATTTTATGGTTCTTAAATTCTCTATCAAATCGGATATCTTTCAGAGATAAATTATCTGCATTTGGCATTGTGTTACTGCAGTGTTTTCTCAGACAGAGGTGTCATTAATAAAATTATTTTCAATACTTTGGCCGTTTAATATTTCATTTGATCATCTCGTTTTATAAAGCTGTGAATTAGAATTTCAGATAGTTTGCTGACTTGTTTCTCTCTACTGTTTGATGAGTTACCAGGCTGCGTCTCATACCAAGAATTATGATGCAGCGCTGCGATATTATTACCGGTGTGTAATCATTGTGGGGAAATTCATCACTATTTAGGAGTTTAAAATTCCGCTTGACCTACTATTTATCTGCGGTTTGTTCTTGCGAGGGGGTTTTCTCCTTTGTTTATTCACTGTACTCGCTTGTTGTAAGATTGTATCGGACATTGTAGACTGAGAGAAAACAAGACTGTCATTATACTGTTGAACTAGACTCTGCATTCAGTATGCTAAAGCAGGTTTATGTGCGGTGTTACATGTGGAATGGGGCAAGGCCCTGAGATATTGTAATTATTTGGAGAATGTCCTGCCTGATGTGTTGGAATATTTATTTCGAATTTTTCATTTTTATTCCGAGTCTCGTATATTGTTTGATGCGATGAGATTGAAGAATATTCTTTATATTATGCTACCAAGGTCACGGTTTTTTGGAGATCACTAATAATGCTGTGCTGTGCGATTTTACTGTTCTTTGGGTCTAGCACTTGTATAATTTCAACTACCGTGTTCAATCTAATTCCATGCATTTTTGTTTCACGTTCCGTGATGTTTTATAATTGTCGTGGTCAAAGCCAGACTGAAATGCTCCATACCCACACATGCTTTATACACCCGCAGTGCGGGAGACATGTGTAACACCCTGCTATTTTGTTATCATTACCTACCATCTTCTTTCAGCCTACTTCCCTGGTTTCCATCTTTATCGTTGCAGGGAACTTTCTCTCCCGCATTCCTGATCAACTGTACTGTTACTGTTTCCCATCCTCCTTCAGTGTACTTACCTGGACCCGCAAAGGAAAGACAAACAGTCGCAAGCACAAGCGCGAAAGAAATTTCGTTCCGTTCGCCCCTTGAAGTCTTATGTATATCTATAGGCTGTATTTACCAATCGGAGAACATTTTGGGTGCATTCCCAAAACACCCTGCTCTTTCTGTAGAAGCACTGCTAATGTAATAGTTCTCTGTAGCAACAGTTATGGTTAGAGATAACAGGGGCTTTGGAATGTGCGCCGGCCAGTGAGGGGAGTTTTTTTTTCTTATTGTGTGCCTGAGTCGCTCGATACACCCGCGGTGCTGCAGGCATGTTTTAAGCCGAGGATGCTAAAAGCGTTTTCCTGGTTGCTCTGTATGGTCGCAATTGCCTTGTCAGGGTGCACTGCTATTTCGACTTTCATCTTTTCCCCGATTCTTTGCATCTCTGTGGGACCGTGATTTTAAAGTTCAGCAAATTTACTCACAATGACAGCTATTTATTGGGACTTCAGAAGCCGAAATGGTCTGAATAGATAAAGTATGACAGTTCTGCATTGTCCTGAGTTACAACACCGGTGTTGGGTTTTGTATTACAGGGTGCTTTGTCGTTCGGATAAACTCCATCTCTATTAGGAGCAGGAACCCAGACGTGATATATTTTTATTTATTTTTTGTGCTGAAATGTATTTTTGTTGCAATTATGATTTGAGCTAATTTTATTCCTTTCACAATTTCCCCGAGAAGGTAATCTCCAAAATAACGTCCAGAGTGAACTTTTTCTGAATGATTCTCTCATCCGTGCGTCTCCATGCATTTCAGATTTTCAAAATACCTGCATTTTAATATTTTAAACAGGTGAAATTCTGCACATGGTGGAAATCCAAAACAACACACAAAATAATGGAGTAACTCAGCAGGTCAGGTAGCATCTCCAGAAATGAATGAAAAGGTGACGTTAAATTCCCTCATCATCCCGAGAACATTTTTCAGGTCGGGAAAACAAGGGGGGAGACCCCAGAATAAAATGTCGTGGAGAGGGGAAAGGTGATAGATGAAGCGAAGTGGGTATGAATGATAAAGGATTCGAGAGCAAGGAATCTGAGAAAAGATGCATGGAGTACAGGGAAAACGGAAGCAAGACGGGGGCGCGTGTGAGGTGATAGGCGGGTGAGAACAGGCATGAGGCCAGAGTGGTGAATAGAAGTAGAGTGGAGGCGGAGGGATTATTTACCGACAGTTATGACATCAGATTGTTGCCGTTGCCTCTTGAGGGTCGCACAAGATTAAACCATGGACCGAAAATGTCGGATGGGGATTCGGAATCAGAGTCCAAATGTTTGGACGCCGGAAAGCTGCGGAGAGGTGGTGATCGACGAAATGAAGCCCAGTTTGTCACGCGCCTCGCCATTGTGGAGACGGCCGCAATGAACGACCACAGCACGTTCACAGGTGATGTGTTGCCTCACCTGGAAGAATGGTCCGGTAGACCTGAATAGTTGTGAGGGAGGGGTAGTGAATGGCAGGCGTAGTAGATTGGCCGCTGTCAAGGAAAAGTACCGTGAGGGAGATCAGAGGTGAGGGACGGATGACAAAAAGAATCACGGAGGGAGCGATCCCTGCCGAAAGCAGAGTGATGGGGTTGGGAGGGAGTGATCTGTTTGTTTGAGGCATCCCTTTCAAAATGTGGTCGGCCGATCCACGTTCACCATGTCTTGCCGCCGCCTTAACAGCGACAGAGTTCCTTTTTGTCCTTATCTACCACACAATGACACCCGGCATTCAACATATTCTGCTCTGCAATTTCCGCCGTGCTACCAAGAACTTACGTTTCCCTCTCCCCCACCCTCAACTCTCCGCTTTCCGCAGGGTACAGGAGCAATGTTTCTTTTTTTAAAAATTCTGGGTAGCCTCCAACCTAATGACATGACTATCGAGTCTCCTGCCAATAACAAAAAGCTCCCTCTCCGCTTTCGTTCTATTCCGCAGTCTGGCCTCCTGCCTCCTCTCATCTGCCTCGCACCTCCTCGTTGGTCCCTCCCCCACTTCCATTTCTCCTCTCCCATCAGATTCCTCCTCTCCAACCCTTTACCTTTCCTGTCCGGCTAGCTTCAACTATCACCCTCTTGCTATTCTCCTTCTCCTCCACCAGCTTTTCTCTTCTACAGTCTTCAGCTTTCCTTTCCCGTTCTCCAGAAGGACTTTGGACAGAAAAGCGAACTGTTGGTTTCATTTTAATTTCAGTAGATTCTATCTAACCTGCTGAGTTTCTCCTGCATTTTGTCTGTTTCTTTTAATATTTGGTGGTGAGATATCGTACTGGAGCATTCGATCCAAGAGAGTTAGTGCAATGCTCTGTTGGAGCCAGTGATGCCTCGCTCTATTTCAATGTTTAACTTGCTTTAAAAATCGGTTCCCTATGATGTTCAGGTTTTTAAAGAACTATGCAAACTTACACTCATATAGGGTGTTTGAAAGGCCATACTTGAAGCTATTTACTCTGATGAACACCAGTTGTCATAGCTCTCACTGTGTAATTTTGAGATAGTCATTTCTCTAAAGTTACATTGCCGAGTTTACAGGAAGAGTGTTAAATTCACTTGTCAGTTTTACGACTACGATTTGTGAATAGAAAACAAAGGCTGTACCTGTTGGAAACAATCTGAGTGCTTAAGACATTGAAACCAATTGAACAGAGTTGCAGATGACAGCCGATCAGACTGTATCAGGGCAGTCTGACTGTCAGGAAGTGTTAAAAACGGAGGGTTGTGTCCGTCCATCTAGGAAGAGTTTGGAGCAACACGGGTAATCAATGGACAACATTATCACCTCCTTCTTGAAAGCAGAAGATAAGGACGCTGGTCACATAGACTATCAGTGTCGATTCCTTTTCAAAATGAGCGGCGGACGAGAATTCAGCACCTGATTCAGCTGCTCTCTGAACTTAGTCTGGCTGACGGCGTAAAGAGCGGTGTTCGTGCAGCAGTTCAGAAGTTGCAGCATGTAGCACAGTTCGTTGAAGAATGAAGGTATCGTCAACCAATATGGGACGCCCACTGCATAAAGCGTTCCGTTCCATATTGCCATCACCCCGTACAACGCCCATAACAGGATGAAATTTCCCGAGACGACCAGCAGTAAAACGAGGCACTTTCTGCGGCTCTGCAACTCCGGGTCTCCAGAACTTTGACTATTACTGCAAGCCCGGAGTCTGCTGCAGGCTATACTGGTGATGCACCATCAATAACTCTCGGAGACGTGAGTTAAGGTAGGCCTTTATTGGCTGGAAGAAAGCACAAACAGCAAGTGACCACCACACAACATCCTGGAGACTGAGGAAGGGTCTGTGCCTCCAGTCGCCTTTATACCGGGGTCTGTGGGAGCAGCCACGGTCTGTGGGAGGAGCCACAGGAACAGTCAGCGGGGGGGGGGGGGGGGGCGTGCCCAGACAGGTATATGTAGTTCACCACATTCAACCCCCTTTGTTTTAAAAGAGAGTCCCCATGGGGCGAAGTTTCTTACAAGTATATTTACTGGTTAAGTCTATCAGGTGGTCGAATCTGTCGCTGCGATCTACGTAGCACCGGCTGTGATTGCACCGGAGACGGTGGTTGTGCTGGTTCCGGCCTGACTGGAGGTGTCAGCCCACTAGGCGTCAGTGATCCCTCATGCGTGTGCGAGGTGTTCTACTAGCAGCAATGACCCGAGCCAGCAGGTACTGGCGCAGCTCATCACTCATAAAGGCGGACCCTCTATCACTGTGGATATAGCAGGGATATCTGAATAGAGTGAAGAGCTGGCGCAGGGCTTTTATGACGGTCGTGGCAGTGGTGTCGGGGCAGGGGATGGCAAAGGGGAACCGCGAGTACTCGTCGATAATGTTGAGAAAGTAGGCATTGCGGTCGGTGGAGGGAAGGTGGCATTAAAGTCAACAGTCAGTCGCTCAAAGGGGCGGGTGGCCTTGATAAATTGCGCCTTTTCAGGACGGTAGAAGTGCGGTTTGCACTCAGCGCAGACTTGGCAGTCCCTGGTCATCGTCCTGATGTCCTCAAGGGAGTAAGGCAGGTTCCGGGCTTTCACGAAATGGTAAAATCGGGTGACCCACGGGTGGCAAAGATCTGCATGGAGGGCGTATAGCTGGTCGAGCTGCGCGCTGGCACACGCTCCCCGGGATAGGGCATCAGGGGGCTCATTGAGCCTTCCAGGCCGGTACAGGATATCATAGTTGTAGGTGGAGAGTTCTATTCTCCACCGCAAAATTTTAACACTTTTGATTTTGCCCCGCTGTTGGTTGCTGAACATGAATGCAACTGAGCGCTGGTCGGTCAGCAAGGTGAACCTTTTGCCGGCGAGATAGTGCCTCCAGTGCCTAATATGGCCTGGGCTTCCACTATGGCCTGGGCTTCTTTCTCCATCGCGGAGTGCCGAATTTCAGGGCCTTGAAGGGTACGAGAGAAGAATGCTACTGGCCTGCCTGCCTGATTGAGGGTAGCAGCCAGCGCGAAGTTGGAGGCGTCACTCTCTACTTGGAAGGGAATGGTCTCGTCCACCCCATGCAACGTTGCTTTGTCAATGTCCCCTTTAATGCGGCTGAAGGCCGCACGGGCCTCGGTAGAGAGGGGAAATGTGGTAGACTTGACCAGGGGGCGTGCCTTGTCTGCGTAATGAAGGACCCATTGGGCGTAATAGGAAAAGAAGCCCAGGCACCGTCTGAGGGCTCTGAGGGTGGTGGGAAGAGGGAGTTCTAACAGGGGGCGTATACGGTCGGAATCAGGGCCAATGACCCCGTTCTCCCCGACATATCGATGCAATGCTCCTCAGACAGGATGAAGAGGTTAATACTCCCCAATGCCATTAGGCTTTACAATTCTACCGCCAGGACTTAAGAACTTTTTAAAAGCTATTATTAATGCTTTTTGAGATAGTGATTTAGATGCATATCATATTCTTTACTGAGTTAAGTATTGTATGTAATTAGTTTTGCTACAACAAGTGTATGGGACATTGGAAAAAAGTTGAATTTCCCCATGGGGATGAATAAAGTATCTATCTATCTATCTATCTATCTATACCCAAGGATAGCAACTCGGGTGGTTCCGAACACACACTTGTCCCTGTTATAGGTAAGGTTCAGAGCTTTGGCCACTAGGAAAAATCGTTGGAGGTTGGTGTCGTGATCGGCCAGTCGTGACCACAGATGGTGATGTTATCCAAATAGGGAAATGTGGCCTTCAGCTGGCACTGGTCCACCATCCGGTCCATTTCCCTCTGGAAGACAGAGACACCATTCGTGACACCGAAGTGACAGAGTCTGCCGCCCGCCTCGAAGTCGGTGTAGCGGCGGTCCTCCGGGCGGATGGGGAGCTGGTGGTAAGCGGATTTCAGATCTATGGTCGAGTACACCTTGTACTGAGCTATCTGGTTGACCATATCCGCGATGCGGGGTAGGGGGTACGCGTCAAGTTGTGTGAACCTATTGATGGTCTGGCTATAGTCCACGACCATCCTCTTTTTCTGCCCGGTCCGAACAACAACCACCTGGGCCCTCCAAGGACTTGTGCTTGGCTCAATGATCCCCTCCCTGAGCAGCCGCTGCACGTCCGACTGAATGAAGGCCCTGTCCCCCGCGCTGTACCTCCTGCTTTTAGTTGCCACAGGTTTCCAGTCGGGGGTCAGGTTGGCGAACAGCGGTGGGGGAGGGATCTTGAGGGTGGAGAGGCTGCAAGTGGTGTCAGTAGCGCAGCTATCGGCATGGTGCTGGGTGGGATGTGCGGGTCGGTCGGTGTGTGTGTGTGTGGCCAGTATTCCTGACAGTGAGTGGTAGGAGGGGCCCGTCATATGCCATAGTCACACTTTTTAGGTGGCTCTGGAAGTCCAGCCCCAATAGCACAGGCGCGCACAGTTGAGGCATGACCAGTAGCGCAAAGTCCCGATATTCTGTGCGCTGCACCACCAATGTCGCTACACAACCACCCCCCCCCCGGATGTCTGTCGAATGCGACCCAGAAGCCATGGTGACCCTCTGGCTTACCGGCCGTGTCACGAGTCCGCAGAGTTGCACCGTGTCCGGGTGAATAAAACTCTCAGTGCTGCCCGTGTCAAACAGGCAGCTAGTCCTGTGCCCCTCCACCAGAATGTCCATCATTGACCTTGCAAGCTGGTGTGGGGCGCTTTGGTCGAGGGTTACGGAGGCCAGAGTTGAATCGCCGTCTTGGTACCCGGTAAGTACCCGTGGGTCGGAGGCGGGGCGAGGTGGCGCCGACAAAGATTGCCGCCCCCATGTCTCGCACCAGGCGGGCAGGCAAGATGGCGGCGACCAAGATGGCGACCCCCATGCCTCGCACGCGGCGCTGCTCGACCCCGCTCGTGGTTTAGACTTACAGACCTTGGCGAAATGGCCCTTCTTTCCGCAGCTGGAGCAGGTAGCTTCTCGGGCGGGGCAGCGTTTTTGGGGGTGCTTTTCGAGTCCGCAGAAGTAACACTGCGTGGACTTGCGACTGGCAGCAGCTGTGGTCGGTTTCGGAGAGTTCGTGGACTCGCGAGTGGCAGCAGCGGTGGTCGATTCGCTCGCAGGTGGCAGGGTCTGCAGCGTCCATGGGACCGGCGGGAGATCGCGCGGCTGGACAGCGTCAGCGTTGTGCAGAGCAGCCTCCAGCGTGTCTGCCATCTCGGTCGCCGAATGTAAGGTAAGATCGGCGTTTTCCAGCAGCCGCTGGCTCACGTACATGACCTGATCCCCGTAACGAAGGCGTCTCGTACCAGGAGCTCCGCATGCTGTTCCGCCGTCAGTCCCTTGCATTCGCAGGCCCGCACGAGTGTCTGTAGGGCCCAGACAAACTCCGCGCTCGACTCTCCGGTCCGCTGCCGCCGCGTCGCTAAGCGAAGTCTTGCGTAGACGGTGTTCACCGGCCGCAGGTACAGTCTTTTGAGGGCGTCCATTGCCCCTTGGTAGGTCGGCAGGTTCCTGATAAGGGAGTATACTTCGGGCTGATCCTGGAATGGAGGATTTTGTGCATGATAGCGGGCTCAGTCACGCGAATCTCTTCTAAGTATGATTGGAAGCATGCAAGCCGGAGTTCAAAGGCAAGAGCTGCTTCTGAGTCTTGAGGATCAATGTCCAATTTTTCTGGACGTAAAATAGTTTTCCATGTTTTAAAATTTCCAGCCTATAAAATTGATGCACCATCAATAACTCTCAGAAACGTGAGTTAAGGTAGGCTTTTATTGGCTGGAAGAAAGCACAAGCAGCAAGCGACCACCACACAACATCTTGGAGACTGAGGAAGGAGCCGTGCCTCCAATCGCCTTAATACCGGGGTCTGTGGGAGGAACCACAGGAGCAGTCAGTAGGAGGGGCGTTCACCACAACTGGCCAGTAATAAGTTTGCGATGGTGAAAGCATTGAGCAGGATAACAACGAGGAATGAGATCACAGTGGAAAAGACAGAACGAACGACACCAATTACTATGCAGAATATTGACCCCAGTATTACCCATCTTTGCATGCAAGGCCACCCTATGTTCGAGGAACTATATATATCTTGGACCATGAAGAACCAGAAAACGTTCTTTAAACAGGGCGATGCAGTCACTGTGCTCAGTGTCTTTGGTAGAGGGGCTGGTAGAATGTTGGTCAATGGAGTGTCCAATGTGTGACTGTGGAATCAAGGGTCAATGGGGCGGCGTAGCTGTTGAAACGATGAGATCAGCGGGAACATCTGATGGGAAGACGGGGCTTCCAAAGGAAAGCTCAGTGAGATGGTGTGTGATGATGGGGCTTGTGTAAAACGCGTCTTGGTGCCCATGACTTAAAAGGCAAGAACCTGTGGTGATGGAATGGACTCAAGGAGGTTTGCACCTAGAGGGAGGAGACCTTGCAGAGGCGTGTGGTCAGTGGGAGCAGGTGGCTGATGGGTGTATTTAGTGACAGCGTGAAGAGGAAGATGGGATAGTGCTGGAGGTTGTGGAAGGTTGCGCGTCAATGGGTACTGGTAGAGTGCAAGGCATTAGGGGGATTACAAGAAGCTTGTGGACGAGTTGTGGTGTTTGTATTGGCAGCTGCTGCCGAGGTCTAGGTGTCTAGTTGAGACGTGCGTAGTCAGTGCAAGAGGCGTGTTTTATCATTTGGTGTCATTAGATAACACTGCTTGATCCCCTTTATCGAATTTCAAATGTCATATTTTTTGTTATTCTCTCAACCACCTGCATCACCTGGTTGGGCAACTCCAAACTTGCTCAGCTCTTTATTAATGCTAAGAAAAACAAAGTTCTGCTGTTTCTGATCTCTGAAGAAATCCAGTGTAAATGTTCTAGCAGGCAGAAAAAGGAAGAAACAGATCAGGGTTCTGTTTTGGTTAAGTACAGTAGCAGTTTCTATTATCCAAAGATACGTAATTTCTATGACAGCCAATTATCTACCAACTTCCTAAATACCTTTTGGAAACCAGGATCTGTCCCACTTGCTTATTCATCCGCTGCATCATTGGAAGATACTGTCCCTTTTTAAAGTGATTTCACTTTAATAAATGCAAATTCTCGAAGTGACGACCGAAGGAGCCACTTTGTGGCATTGTATCCCTCTGTTTGGAATGCTGTTTTATTATTTCATATTATAATTAATGATATAATTTTCTGAGGTAGGTTTTGAAGTGTGTGAATCACTAGATGTAGATGATGGAGGTTTATGGATTAGAGGTAGAAATTTTGATTTTACTTAATATAGGATGGATTCGCAATTAATAAGGTCGAACAGTCGGCAAATAGATGGGATTTAACATTTCAGTAGCTACAAGACAAGTTAAGTGTTTTTCAAACTCGATTAATGGACCTGCTCTTGATTGGAAATGATATGGTCAAACTCGTTAAAAGGTGTCAATAGTAAGTTTCCAGGCATGAGGATGGATAATAAGCTGACTTGGAAACGCTGGATCAGAAAATAATTGATAAATATAAAGAAACATTAAATACTCTCAGTTAACTCTGTGAGCATTCTAGGGTGTTAATGAAAGTATTTGTTTGTTTAATTGGTTCTGTTCTTGATTATGGCTGTGGTTTATAGACCAGCTTCATCTTCAACGTTATTTTGTTTGGGTGTGATACAAGCACAGGCTTTAAGATTGTGTTATGGTGCAGTCAAGTCGTCCCCTGTTTCGGCTTTACTGGTTGAAATTGTAGAGGTTGAATTTAATGTTAACATACTGGATTAATTTAAGGGGGGGGGGGATGAATAATTATCCTGTTAAAGGTGTGTTGGAGGACGGTTGGGAACTTCACAAGCAGATTGTTTGTGATTTTTGGGTGCCTGGGTTCCGATCACGCTTGAAATATGGGTACGTTCGGTTATGCGGATATCCCACAGTCGCCTTCTTGGTAACCCAACCTTGTTTCTTTCAATGCCTTTAGTTGATTATTGGATGCACGATTTATTGAAGTCTAACGATTATGTTATGCCTGAGAATTTGTTGGTTCAGTATATATTAAGGATATTATTGAGATAGCTTAACCATTTTTACAGAAGATTCAAAACATAATTTAACTGGGAATGTTGGTGCTGCTGTGTTATGCGTGAATTATAGGTAACAAGAAAGAAATGAGCTACCAACCATTTATCAGTATTTTCAACAGAATTTGTTGCCATCATTTAGTATGTGGAGGAATTTTTTCCATATAAATTTGTAATTTGTTCAGATTCCCATTCGGTTTTCAAGACTTAAAACAGTTCATTCTCGCAACAGGTCAGATTTACTGCTGGAAACTCATCAAACGTCATTTCATATTCAAAGCATTGGATTCGGGGTCCGCACTGATTTGGGGGTGCATGAAGACACGGAGAGCAGTCGAGTCCTGAGGGGTCGGTAGACCAGAGGGATCTTGGAACACAGATTCATAATTACTTGAAAGTGAAGTCACAGGTATACAGGGTCGAAATGAGACCTTTTGGCACATTGGACTTCACAAATCAAAGTACTGAGTACAGGAGATGGTGTGACGACCCACTTTCTGCGTAGGCGCCCCGGCTCACAAATAGCCAGCGCGCGGGGAGAGACTTTGGTAATGCACCGCTGACGTCATTTGCGCTAGGGATTAAGTGCCAGTGCCGCGAAGTTTAAATAAACTAGTCTCGAAACGACTTACCGACTGCGTGTCGTTGTCCCTAGCTCTGTATGTAGTACATCGCTACATTGGTGACTCCGACGGTCCAAACGGGATTTGGATCAAAGATCACCGACTCTTCATCTGTTCACGCAGTTTCACTAAAACTGCCGACTTTCTGGACGCTGCGACCACGCGTGTGGTTTAGCCAAGCAGAAGCCCAGTTCCAGATTCGGCAGACATCTTCTGATTCCACGCGTCACTATCACGTGGTGAGCGCCCTTGACCAGGAGACGGCCGCCCAGGTTGCGGATTTCATACAGTCGCCCCAGGAAGAAGGCAAATTGAGGGTGGGTGAGATGAGAACTAGACGTTGCAGTTTAAGGGTGAAAGATTAAATATTGAAGAGGGACCTGAGTGGGAATTCCTTCACTCAGGGGGTGGCGAGGGTGTGGGAAGAGCTGTCAGTGGATGTTATGGATTTCATTGTGGAGAAGTTTGGATAAGTACATGGACGGGAGGGGTATTGAGGGCTATAGTCCAGCTGCGTTTATGGGCCTCGGCACAATAACAATTCGGTACAGACTAAATGGGCAAAAGGGTTTGTTTCTTTGTGACATTGCATCCTGACTCCAAGTAAAGTGTAGATGAAGGGGAATTGATTTGGCCTGTTGTTAGGAGGAAAGTGATGTGTTTAACGGCTTTCTTGCTGGGGATATAAGTGAATTGGTACGGGACATCCATGGTCAAAGTGAATACGATCAGGGCCAGGGATTTTAAAGTTGTTGGAGAGCAAACAGATACAGACACTCAGACACACACACACACACACACACACACACACACACACACACACACACACACACACACACACACACACACACACACACACACACACACACACACACACACACACACACACAATTTTCCCATTGCCCTTCACCACGCTTCCCAAAAATTGCTGATTCCCCCTCTTTGCCTCAAACTCTTCCGCTCCCAAGCCACCATTTTCACCTCTGCCCACTCTCACTCTCTGTCATGGTCCTGGCTGGCATTTCCCACCTTTTCCCTTTCCTCCCGAATTGGTCCTTAATCCCCACACTTGATTCCCAATCTTTCCCAATTCCTCTCAATCACGAGCACCTGGTTTCCATTAGCCACCGGAGGATAAGACCCCGACAGCTCCGGTCAGCCCTTGCCAGATTGTTGGTCGACTTTCAGAAAGAGAGGAACCTTGCCCCAAGTCTTCAACCCCGTATCTCTTCATGAATCAAGCCTCTCTAGTCCTGACTCAGCCTGGTCTCGATTCTGCGCTCGCTACGGTGATTCTGCCTCCTGATCCTGCCTCCGTGTCAGAGTCCTGCACTTGGGTTCGTTCTTCCTGCCACATCCCTGTAACGCCATCTCCTCGTCGTTACCTCATTGTCCCTTTCTCTCCATCTCTTTTCTCCCACTCCCTCATTCTTTCTCTTCCACCTCTCCCCTCACCCATTTTCCTCAATTCCACACTCTCTCTTTCTTTCTCCTCTCTTCATCCGTTCCCTTCTCCACTGCCACAATCTTTCCTTCACACATTCTCCCCTCCCACTCACTTCTTTTTTCCCTTATTGTATGTTTCTCCCTTTCTTCACAAAGGTTTGCTTGCCTCTCGCCTTCTTTCTAATTCCCCTTTACTGCAGCTTGTAATCATGAATTTGTTGGACTTTTGTTCTGTATTTTCTATCGGTTTTGTGTTAAACACCTTGCCCTGTATTACCACTAAAGGTGTTCAGCTCTGTGTGTGTGTGTGTGTGTGTGTGTGTGTGTGTGTGTGAGAGAGAGAGAGAGAGGGAGGGAGAGAATAGCCTCATTGTCTTTCTCTCTGTCCTCCTTTCTTCATCCGTTCTCTTCCCCACTGCTCCACTCTTTCCTCCACACATTCCTCCCTACTCTACCCACTGAGTGCCCTTCTTCTCTCCCTCATAGTCTCTTTCGCCCGTTCTGCCTGGACGATGATCAGGGTAAGAACGTATAATGAGGTGAAGGGAATCAGCAGCGGGTTGTGGCAACGAATGAAAGAGTAGCAACATTTGGAAGCTGATTGACAGAGAAGTTCTTTTGTTTGTCTGACTGATGACACAAACAATACCTTTGGTGAGGTGCTCCACTGGTCGAGGAACATGTGTGTTGGGAATGGTTGTATCTATTGAGGGAGTTGTTCCTACTTGTTTATGCTGTAATATTATATCTGGATGATTATTATGGATTGTCCTATCTGAAATTATGTATTGATTATCATATAATTTATAAGCTTTTGACTCTAAAACTGAATCTTGGTTGAATTTATGGTGCCTTTTAGAAGTGATGGATGGCATCTATGAGTTTGTATTTTAAAGCAAGATTTTGGTGAATGATATTTGCCACTTGATTGTACCTGTGTAAGTAATCAGATTGAGTTAAACTGCTGCAGGATCCTGGAATGTGTTGGATTGTGTCTGGCTTCTCTTGGCACTTATTGCCTTGTTTGTTTGTATTTCATGTTTTTTCGATTTTTTCCCCCTTTTGTTAACCACCTTGTCCTGTTGTTTCTGCAAGGAACCTCTCTGTTTCTGGGAAGAGGTCTCCAACTCTCAGTCAGGTGTGCGATGCTTCCTTGTCACCATCTCATCTGCTCAGATCGTTGGGATGTCTCCCATGGAGGGTCATACTCATTCCACTGGATAATATTTTCTTCCATAATGGTGATTCATTTTTCTGAGCTGGTCTGTCATTGAAGTTTCCTGGTTTGTATTTCCTATCACAATTGCATATACACACATGGAGTGCTGAATCCTGTTCACCTTTAATGAAAATATATACTTATAAATTTTATCTGACTGTTGTCTAATTTTTTTTTCATGTGTGTTATCTCTCTTCCTCCTTCTGTCCAAGGTAATGTTAATCTAAGTGGGATTGAGTGTAAGTTGTCTTTTCTAAAGTTTTCTACAGTTCTTATTTATCTTTGTAAATTTTATTGATTGAAATGGGACCAAAATATTTTCATTAAAAAAGTCGATGTTGGTATTGATGAAAATGTTTATTGCTTTTGTTGTATTTGTTTACTATTGAGCTCTTTTTGGCAGGGTTTTTTTTTAAAGACTTGAACTAAATTTTGTCAAAGGTTTTCCCTATTTTGCACTACTTTCTATTTTCTTTGCTTTTTGATATTCCAGATACGTGGGTATCAAGTGTCCTGATGAAGGGTCTTGGCCCGAAATGCTGTTTCCCATCCATAGATGCTGCCTGACATGCTGAGTTCCTCCAGCACTTTGTGTGTAGTTCTCTAGATTCCTAGCATCTGTAGGTCCTTTTGTTTCCCAGATCCTTATGTTTCTTGAAAGAACAAGCCGGTAATACAGTTGTGTGACTCTGTTGGTAAAATATTAAATAAAGTCATTAGAAAGAGGTGGCATAGGGTTGGAAGGTGTAGAATCTGTGGGTAGAATTAAGGAACAGCAAATGTAAAAAAAAAAAAATCCATGATAGGAATAGTATGGATGGAGACCTCCAAACAGTAGTAAATATGTGGTCCATAAATTACAATGGGAGATAGAAAATGTGTGCCAAAAGGGCAATGTTACAATAGTCCTGGTGGATTGTCATGCGGCTGATTAGGAAAATTAGGATGATGGTCTCAAGAGGAGTAATTCCTAGAATGTCCACAAGATTTTTTTTTAGAGCAGTTCGTGGTTGAGTCCACTTGGGAATCAACTATTCTGGATTGGGTGTTGTAATGAACCAGAATTAATTAGCTCACTTAAGTTCAAAGAAATCTTAGGGGCAAGTGGTCTTAATATGATCAAATTCACCCTGACCTTAAGCTAAAGTCAGATGTGGAATAAGGACAATTAGAGAGGCGAGAGAAAAAAAATGATCAAAATTGATTTGAAAAGTACACGGGCAGGGATGAAAACAGAGGAGCAATGATTGGAATTTCTGGAAGCAATTCGGACACCACGGGATATACACATCACAAAGAGGAAGTAGTTTTCTAAATTTAAGGTGACAAAGCCGTGGCTGATAAGAGACACCAAAGACAACATAAAAACCAAAGAGGGCATAGAGCAAAAATTACAAGGAAGTTAGAGGATTGGGAAGCTTTTAAAAACCAACAGAATGCAAATAAAATAATTAAGAAGGAAATGATGGGATACATAGGTGAGCTAGCCAGTAATATTAAAGAGGATACCAAATTTTTCTTCAGGTGCATACAGTGTGAAAAAGAGGCGAATGTAGATATCGGACCATTGGAAAATTATTCTGGAGAGGTAGTAATGGGGTGGGGGTGCAAGGGGATGGCAGATAAACTGAATAAGTATTGTACTCATTCCTATCTGTGGAAGACACTGGCAGGAATATGGAATTCCCAGATGCCAGTGGTCAGAATGTGTAAAGTTCTGTCACTCGGCAGAAGGTTCTTGGGAAACAGAGATGGTCTGAAGGTAAATTGGTCACCTGGACAAGATGGTGTACACCCCAGAGATCTGAAAGAGTGGCTGAAGAGATGTGGAGCCGTTTGCAATGATCTTTCGAGAATCGTGCAGGAAATTATATCCTAGGAAGTTTTTTTTCCTTCACTGCTCTCCTCTCCCAGTTTCACCTATCACCTACCATTTCTTCCACCCCTTTCACCCCCACACTTCTACCTCTGACGTCTCATCTTTTTTTCCCCCCAATCCCGATGAAGGGTCTCGGCTTGAAACATCGACTGTTTACTATTTCCCATATATACTGCCTGGCCTCCTAGGTTCCTCCAGCATTTTGGCTATGTGTTTCTTGGATTTCCAACATCCACAGATTTTCCCCTGTTTTTGATAAAAGAAAAGGTAGGATCATATAATAGAGCAAGAAAATAGTGGGTAATTAGAGGATTGGAAAGCTTTCACATAACCAACAGGAGACAACAAAAAAAAACAACACTGGAGAGACAAGATGAAAAATTAAGGTAAGTGAGCAAATAATATCAAGTATCAAAAGTTCTTCAGATATGCAAAGAGCAAAAGAGAGACAAGAGTTGATTTTGTACCACTGCAAGGTGATGATGGCGATTTAGTAATGCAGTAAAGAAACTGCGGCCAAATGTAATAAGTATTTGTGTCAATCTTCACTGTGTAAGACATCAGCAGTATAAGACCATAAGATATAGGAGCAGAATTAGGCCATTCAGCCCCATCAAATCTGCCCCGCCATTCTCTCATGGCTGATCCCGGTTCTCACTCAACCCCATGCACCTGCCTCCTCAGCATATCCTTTAATGCCCTGACTGCTCAGCAAACTATTAGCTTCTCCCCTAAATGTACTCACAGACTTGTCCCCACTGCTGTCTGTGACAGAGAATTCCACAGCTGGCAAACGCTCCTCATATCTTAAATTCTTCATTCCCGGAATCGTCTTCTGGAACATCCTCTGGATTCTCTCCAACAACAAAACACGTTTTCTGAGATATGGGTCCCATATACTCTAAGTGCGGCCTAAGTAGTGTCTTATAAAATACCAGCATTATCTCCTTGCTTATACATTCTACTTTAAATAAATCCAGCATTGTGTTTGCCTTCTTTACCACAGACTCAACCTGTAAATTAACCTTCTGGGAGTCTTGCCCAAGGACTCAAGTTTCCTGCTGTACTTCTGTTGTTTGAACCTTCTCCCCAAGCAGATAATAGTTCACTATTGCTCCTTTTGCCAAGATGCATTATCGTACATTTCCCAATATTGTATTCCATCTGCCACTTTTTGCCCGTTCTTCAAATTTGTTCTGTGTCTTGCTGCAATTGCATTGCTTCTTTGGCACGACCAACGCACCACCTATCTTTGTATCATCCGCAAACCTTGCCACAAAGCTGTCAGTTACATTATCCAAATCATTGGCAAATAATATGAAAAGTAGCAGACCGAATACTGATCCTTGAAGACCACTAGTCACTGCTAGCCAACCAGAAAAGGCTCCTTTTGTTCCCACTCGCTGCCTCTTGGCTGTCAGCTATTCCTCTATCCATGCCAGTATTTATTCTGATTTTTATCCTGTTAAGCAGTCTCATGTGTGACACCTTATCAGGTGCCTTCTGAAAGACCAAGTAAATTACATCCACCGCCTCTCTTGTCCATCCTTATTACTTCCGCGAAGTAATAAAATTTGCTGAGCAAGATTTCCCTGTACAGAAGTTATGCTGGCTTTGACTTATTTTATCATCTGTCTCCTAGTACCCCAAAACCTCATAAGTTATAATAGACTCCAACACTTTCCCAGCCACTGAGGTTAGGCTAACTGGACTATAATCTGCTTGTTTTTGCCTTGCTCGCATCTCAAAGAGTGGAGTGACATTTGCAATCTTCCTGTTCTCCGGGACCATGCCAGAATCAAGTGATTCTTGACAGGTCATGACTAATGCATCTGTTATCTCTTCAGCAACCTCTCTCAGGACTCTGGGATGTAGTCCATCTGGTCCAGTTGACTTATCCGCTTCAAGAATCTGAGTTTGCCTAGCACGTTTTTCTTTGTAATAGCAACGGCACTCACCCCTGCTCCCTGACACTCATGGATCTCTGGAACACTGCTGGTGTCTTCTACAGAGAAGACGGATGCAAAGTACCTATCAAGTTCAGCTACCATCTCTTCGCCATTTCTCCTCGTGAGCATCATTTTCCAGTGGTCCCATATCAACTCTCGCCTCCCTTTCGTATTTTTACAACGGGTTTATATTATTGTCCAGTTTGCTCTCATATTTCACCTTTACCCTTCATATAGCTTTTTTAGTTACCTTTTGTTGGATTTTAAAAGCTACCCAATTATCTAACTTCCTCCTCACTTTTGCTACTTTGCAAGCACTTTCCTTGGCTTTTATACAGTCCTCAACTTCCTTTGTCAGCTACGGTAGTCTAGCCCCGCTGTTTGAGAACTACTTCTGCGAGACATAACTATCCTGTACATTATGAACTATTCTCAGAAACATCGGCCATTTCTGCTCTGGCATCATCCCCACCAGTATCCTTCTCCAATCCACCTGGGAAATCAACTCTCTCATGCCCCTGTAATTCCTTTATTCCATTGCTATAATACACATGTGACCTATGCTTCTCCCTCACAAATTGCAGTAGGAATTCAATCATTTTATGATCACTGCCTTCTAATGTGTCATTTACATTAACCTCCCTGATAAGATTTGGGTTATTACACGACACCAAATCTAAGATAGCAATAATCCGAGTACTCTCAGCCATCAACTGCTCTAAAAAGCCATTTCCTAGGCATTCAATACATTCCCTCTTTAGCGATCTGACACAAACCTGACCTTCTCAATTCTTCTGCAGATTGAAGTCACCCACTACAATTGTGTTATTTAATTTATTACATAAATGCCAGACATTCAGGAGTATCTGGGGCAGAAGTAAGGACGAATGCTTTTACCAAGGAGAGGAGGTGTTTTGGAAGCTGAAAGGTCGGAAGGTAGAAAAGAGTCCTGGACCAGTAGGTGAACATACCAGTGTTCAGAAAGAGGTAGCTGAAGAGATTGTGAAGGCATTAGAGTCATAAAACACTACCAGACAGGAAAATGCCATTTGGTCAACCTAGTCCGTGCCAAAGCATTAATTTGCTGAGTTCCAACAACTTCCTCCTGGACCATAGCCCTCCATATCCTTCTCATCCATGGACATAACATTCTCTTAAAGGTTGAAATCGTCACTGCCACTTGATCTGGCAGCTCATAACACACTCTCCCCGCCTCTGAATGAAGAAGATCCCCCTTAGTTTTCTCTTAAAATAATGAGTAAATATCTATCACAAATCACTAGATTTTGGAATAGGTCTGGTGGACAAGAAAGTTACAAATGTCACTCCACTCCTTAAGAAAAGAGGGAGGCAGAAGGAAGAAAATTATAGGACAGTTAGTCTGACCTCAGTGGTGTGGAATATGATAGAGTGGATTGAGGATGAGTTCTCTGGGTACTGTAATTGGGGACGCATTTTGAAGTAGGCCAAAGTCAGCAGGATTCCTTTAGAGGAAATTGTGTCGGACAAATCACTTTGAATACTTTGAGGAAATAACAGGCACGACAGATAAATCAGAGGCAGCGGATGTTGTTTACTTGATTTTCAGATGATCTTTAACAAGGTACCCCATGCAGGGCTTATTGAGAAGGTAAGGAAGCATGGGATCCAAGAGGACATTGCTTTGTGGATCCAGAACTGGCTTGCCCACAGAAAGCAAAGAGTGGTTGTAAATGGGTCATATTCTGCATGGACGTCGGTGACAAGTGGTGTGCCTCAGGGACACTGAGAACCGTACTCTTCGTGATTTTTATAAATGACCTGGATGAGGAAGTGAAGGGATGGGTTAGTAAATTTGCTGATGACACAAAGTTTGGGGGTGTTGTGGATATTGTGGAGGGCTGTCAGAGGTTACGGTGGGATATTGAACGGATGAAAAATTCGGCTAAGAAGTGGCAAATGGAGTTCAACCCAGATAAATGTGAGGTGGTTCATTTTGTTAGGTTAAATATGATGGCAGAAAATAGCATTAATGTTAACACTCTTGGCAGTGTGGAAAATCACAGGGATCTTGGGGTCTGATTCCATAGGACACTCAAAGCTGCTATGCAAGTTGACTGTGATTAAGAAGGCATATGGTGCATTGGCCTTCCGTGGGATTGAGTTTAAGAGCCGAGAAGTAATGTTGCAGCTATATAGGACCCTAGTCACATCCCCCTTCTATTAATTTGCTACCCGACCTCGTAAAAAAATGCTATAGAAAAGCCACATGATGAGGAATCTCTTTAAAAAAAAAAAACGATACAATAAGCTTGTCATGACGGTGCCTCGATGACTCCACCAGGAACTAAGGGCATTTCTGCTTCTTCTTCTTAGTAACATGAGAGGATTCTTCAATGAAGCAGAAGATAGGTAAGCAAATGCAATGGGACAGTTACTGACTTCCAAGAGCTGTTATAAAGATTTGATATCGTGCAGTAGCAGGGACTAAGATTCTGCAGAAACAAGCGCTGAAATGTTGCTGTTTCTCTGGACTGGTGAAAGCTGCTAGATTTACACTGGACTTCCTCAGATGTCAGTAGCATTTGCAGTTTTTTATAATCATTAATGAAGAGCGGGAAACCTTTGTGAGAACATCACCGTGATATAGAGGAAGGTTAATGGGAAATATAACAGATGAAATTAAATACTGAAGATCGTAGCTCCCAATAATAAAACACGCCTCTTGCACGACACTCTCGCACTGACTACGCGTGACTCCAGGTAGCTACAGATACTGACCTTCGGCATCTCTTAGCCCCCACAGACACCACAACTCCTCCTCTAACCTCTTCCCAGCGCCTTCTGTACGAGCTGTACCCACATCTCTCCACAAGCTTCCACCAGTGACCATTCCCCTTCATCTCCCTGCTCATTAACACACCCTCTCTCCACTACCTCCCAACAAACACACGTCTCCCCAAATAACCATTCCTACTCTGCCCAGTCCTCCGACACAGAAACCCATTGAGTCCATTCCATCAGCACAGGTCCTTCGCATTGATATCATAGATAGCCACCCCACATGTTTTACAGACATCCAAAGACCACACAGCACCTCACTGAACCCTTCTTCTGAATCTTCCTCCTCGCCATCGACATCCGGCAATGTCTCTGATCCTTCCCATCAGCTTGTGTCAGTGGGTGTAGCACGCTCAGACTAATGGGCAAGCTGAGAGGACGAACCTGGACCTGCAGCCAACCCCTCTCTGCCTTCTGTCCTCTTGGAGTAACCATTTAATCTGGGCCGAGTTCGCCCACAATACCCTTCAGCATTCACCACTGGGCATGACCCCATTGAATATCAAATTGAGTTTCTGCCCGCTTTGTCTCCTGATCAGGAATTAGATGTCGGTGTCCCCTCCGCCGAATAATTTGTTCAAAGGTGTCTCAATGGCCAAAGACTGAAGGAAAGTTCAGGCCGGCAGCAGGCCAAGGCCAACAGACAAATGTTCAATATTGATCAGCAGGTCTCAGTTCAACTTAAGATCGTCCGCTCAAACTGGAATCGCGGAAACTAGTCCCTTGCTTTATCAGTCTCTGAGGAAAACTATCCCGGCAACATACGCATCACATCTTCCTCGTTCTCTAGGAATGCATCCACCCTACACGTATCGGAGTTTACATATTTACATTTTCCATACTTGACCCCGAATTGAAAGCCACCATGCCTCCCTCCCCCGCCCCCCACAATCCCTCTGCCCTTTACCACCAAGGGTCAGTCTGCACAGTCCAGGAACTGGTTCATTCATGGAAATTAAAGGGACCATTACAACACTTAGTCGTTTAGAAGGGATATGGTCTGGAGGAACCATGTTTTGGATTCTGTCCTTCATTCAGAATTCCAAAGGACATTCCAGACAGACAGTCAGGTGCCGGCCACAGTGGGACAGAATCTATTGCAACCTCGGGTCGGCGGTGCAGGACTCTCAGTTCTCTGCGTGGCCTTTTTCTTTGCTCTTTTTTGTGTGTTGTCTGAGTTTTACTAATTATAGTTATAATGTATTGTTGCGCTTCGGGTTTTTTATATGTTAGTCTTCCATAGCGTTCCATCTCGTTGCAGTTATCCTTGGATACTTCTAATTAACTCTCCTTCAGACATTATAGGTATCCAATTAAGTGCCCTTGGATTTTTGACTCTCGCCAGGTTGGTTACCTGTAAACTTAAAACGAGTCTGTGCACGGATTCCGTCGTACCATGGAGTATATAGAAAGGGGCTGTGTTAATCCCTCGGGGCTCTGTCGGCCTGATCCTTGCGAGTGAATTTCTGCCCGACTAATTCCGAGTTATCCAGTATCCTGTAAGTTCTACTGCTTTGTTTCTCCCTCTCCCTCTCCCGCTCCCAATTCCCAGCTTTGTTTAACTGTTTGACCCTGCAATTGATGCAGTGTGACGACATCCTTCATTATCTCCAAAGCTCCAGCAGCTTCGCACTGGGAAGCAGCCGTTCACCTGCTCCGTGTGTGCGAAGAGACTCCTTCAGTTAACCCACCTTGTGATGCTCCGATGAGTTCACAATAAATAGAGGCCACATTTCTGTCCGGAGTAAGCAAAAAGTTTTACTCAATCATCGCAACTGCTGCAACACCAGCAACTTCACATCAGGGAGAAAGTTCAAATCAGCTCTGTGTTAAATGTTTAACCATCACGATGACTAAAGGCAGCTGCAGGCTCATGAGGGACTGTTACTGTCAGATTCTGCAGTTCTTGCGGCTGCTCATCACACCCAGGACTGAACCCTGATCACTGAGCATTGGAGGAGTCTTTTCTGCTGATGTTAGCCTTGAACTAGAATAGTGTTTAATATTGTGGATCTGTGAAAGATAAATCAGTTTTCTATCAAATCCCGTGTCTCAGGTACTTACTGTCTCTACCACACTCGCAATGTACACTAGAAAGGCCACTCAGCCCATCTGGTCCCTGCCCATGTTTCTGTTCCATATCAGTATATCAAAATCTATCCCTGCTGTTCCTCTCTCACTCTCCCTGTGATGACAGGTTGCAGCTAGTCACCACACTGTGGGAGAAGAGATTTTCCTTGAATTTCATAGAATCATAGAAATCGACATCACATTACAGGCCCTTCGGCCCACAGTGTTGTGCCGACCATGTAATTTACTCTAGAAACTGCCTAGAATTACCCTACCGCATTCCCTTCTATTTTTTCTCGGCTCAGTGTACTATCTAATATCTATCTAATATGTAATATATAATTTCCCAGGGTCTCTTAAAAGACCCTTTTGTATCCGCCTCTACCACTGTCACTGGCAGTACATACCACACAGTAACACCACTCTTTGTTTAAAAAACTTAGCTCTGACATTCGGAGCAAGAAGGCTGCAAGTGAACTGCTGATTTTTCGGAGCGAAGGGAGCTTTATTTTTCTACTCGGGTTAAAGAGAGGCGAGACTGCGCTGGCACATGACGTCAGCCAGTAGAGTGCGAAAGTTTTAAAAAGAAAACAGCCATATCTAGTGGACAGTGGAGTGAGAGGCAGCAGAGTGGTAGGGCTTTGTCTCAACAGGTTTAGGCGGTAACGGAACAATACGAGGTAGGAAGTAAGTGTGCGAAGCCAGTTTTCCGAGCTCGGTGTCAGATGTGAAGGGTCCTGGAATCTCCAGCCTCCCAGATGGCTATATCTGCACCATATCTGTGTGTCGAGCTGCGGCTCCTGAGGGACCGATTTAAGGAACTGGAGATGCAGCTCGATGACTTTCGCCTGGTCAGGGAGAGCCAAGAGGTGATAGAGAGGAAGTATACGCAGGTGGTCACACCGGGGCCACAGGGGACAGACAAGTGGGTCACAGTCAGGAGGTGGAAGGGGAAGAGTCAGGTACTAGAGAGTACCACTGTGGCTGTACCCCTTGACAATAAGTACTCCTGTTTGAGTACTGTTAGGGGGAGGGGGAAACAGCCTACCTGGGGGAAGCGACAGTGGCCGTGCCTCTGGCACAGAGTCTGGCTCTGTGGCTCAGAGGGATGGGGAAGGGAAGAGGAAAGAAGTAATGACAGGGGACTCTATAGTTAGGGGGTCAGATCGGCGATTCTGTAGACACAAGAAAGAAACTCAGATGGTTGTTTGCCTCCCAGGTTCCAGAGTCCAGGATGTTTTGGATCACATCCAAGATATCCTGCGGTGGGAGGGAGAACAGCCAGAGGTCGTTGTACATATTAGTACCAATGACATAGGTAGGAAAAGGGAAGAGGTCCTGAAAAATGACTACAGGGGTTTAGGAAGGGAGTTGAGAAACCGGACAGCAAAGGTAGTAATCTCGACATTACTGCCTGTGCCATGCAACATTGAGAATAGGAATAGGATGAGGTGGAGGATAAATGCTTGGCTGAGGGTTTGGAGCAGGGGCCAGGATTCAGATTTCTGGATCATTGGGACCTCTTTTAAGGCAGGTGTGATCTGTGGGGGAAAAAAAGGACTGGTTGCACTTGAATCCCAGGGGGATCAATATCCTGGCGGGGAGGTTTGCTAAGGCTACCGGGGAGAGTTCAAACTGGAATTGTTGAGGGGTAGGAACCGAACTGAAGTGACTGAGGAAGAGGAGGTTAGCTCACAAATAGATAAAACTTGTAGACAGTGCGAGAGGGAAGATAAGCTGGTGATAGCGAAGGGGACGCGCTCAGACCGATGGCTTGAGATGTGTCTATTTTAACGCAAGGAGTATTGTGAACAAAACTGATGAGTTTAGAGCGTGGATCAGAACTTGGAGATACGATGTGGTGGCTATTACAGAGACTTGGATGGCTGAGGAACAGGATTGGTTACTTCAAGTGCCGGGTTTTAGATGTTTCGGAAAGGACAGGGAAGGAGGCAAAAGAGGTGGGGGTGTCACACTGTTGATCAGAGATAGTGTCACAGCTGCAGAAAAGGTGGACGCCATGGAGGGATTGTATATGAAGTCTCTGTGGGTGGAGGTTAGGAACAGAAAAGTGTCAACAACTTTACTGGGTGTTTTTTTTTATCGGCCGCTAAATAATAACTGGGATATCGAGGACCAGATAGGCAAACAGATCCTGGAAATGTGTTATAATAATAGAGTTGTCGAGATGGGAGATTTTAATTTCTCAAATATTGATCTGCATCTCGCTAGAGCAAGGGGTTTAGATGGGATGGAATTTGTTAGGTATGTTCAGGAAGGTTTCTTGACACAGTATGTAGATAACACTACAAGTGGAGAGGCTGTACTTGATTTGGTATTGGGAAATGGACCTGGTCAGGTGTCAGATCTCTCAGTGGGGGAGCAGTTTGGAGATAGTGATCATAATTCTATCTCCTTTATTGGAGAGAGATAGGAACAGACAAGTTAGAACAACGTTTAATTGGAGTAAGGGGAATTATGAGGCTATCAGGTAGGAAATTGGAGGCTTAAATTGGAAACAGATGTGCTCAGGGAAAAGTACGGAAGAAATTTGGCAAGTATTCAGGGGACATTTATGTAGAGCTCTGTATAGGTACGTTCCAATGAGACAGGGAAGTTATGGTAGGGTACAGGAACAGTGGTGTAAAAAGGCTGTAATAAATCTAGTCAAGAAGTAAAAAAAAGATTACAAAATGTTCAGAGAGCTAGGCAATTTTAGAGATCTAGAAGATTATAAGGCTACTAGGAAGGAGCTTAAGAAAGAAATTAGGAGAGCCAGAAGGGGCCATGAGAAGGCCTTGGCAGGCAGAATTAAGGAACACCCCAAGACATTCTACAAGTATGTGAAGAGCAAAAGGATTAGACGTTAAATAAATAGGATCTATCAAATGTGACAGTGGGAAAGTGTGTGGAATCGGAGGAAGCAGCAGAGGTACTTAATGAATACTTCAGTATTTACTATGGAGAAAAATCTTAGTGATTGTAGTGATGACTTGCAGCAGACTGAAAAGCTTGAGCATGTAGATATTAAGAAAGAGATGTGCTACAGCTTTTGGAAAGCATCAAGTTGGATAAGTTGCCGGGACCAGATGAAATGTACCCCAGGCTACTGTGGGAGGTGAGGGAGGTGATTGGTGAGCCTCTGGTGATGATATTTGCATCATCAATGGGGACGGGAGAGCTTCACGAGGATTAGCGGATGTTGTTCCTATATTCAAGAAAGGGAGTAGAGATAGCCCAGAAAATTATAGACGAGTGAGTCTTACCTCAGTGGTTGGAAAGTTGATGAAGAAGATCCTGAGAGGCAGGATTTATGAACATTTGTAGAGGTATAATATGATTAGGAGTAGTCAACATGGCTTTGTAAAGGGCAGGTCATGCCCTATGAACCTGATTGCATTTTTTGAGGATGTGACTAAACACATTTGATGAAGGAAGAGCAGTAGATGTAGTGTACACGGATTTCAGCAAGGCATTTGATAAGGTACCCCATGCAAGGCTTATTGAGAAAGTAAGGAAGCATTGAATCCAAGGGGACATTCCTTTGTGGTTCCAGAACTGGCTTGCCCACAGAAGACAAAGAGTGGTTGGAGATGGGTCATATTCTGCATGGAGGTCGGTCACCAGTGGAGTGCCTGAGGGATCTGTTCTGGAACCGTTACTATTTGTGATTTTTATAAATGACCTGCATGAGGAAGTGGAAGGATGGATTAGTAAGTTTGCTGATGACACAAAGGTTGGAGGTGTTGTGGATAGTGTGGAGGACAATCAGAGGTTATAGCGGGACATTGATGGGATGCAAAACTGGATTGAGAAGTGGCAGATGGAGTTAACCATTTTACACTTATCTGGGTTCATTTTGGTAGGTCAAGTATGATGGCAGAATATAGTATTAATGGTAAGACTCTTGGCAGTGTGGAGGATCAGAGAGATCTTGGGGCCCGAGTCCATAGGACGCTCAAAGCAGCTGTGCAGTTTGACTCGGTGGTTAAGAAGGCATATGTTGCATTGGCCTTCATCAATTGTGGAATTGAATTTAGGAGCCAAGAAGTAATGTTGCAGCTATATAGTACCCTGGTCAGACCCCACTTGGAGTCCTGTGCTTCACTACAGGAAGGATGTGGAAGCCATAGAAAGGGTGCAGAAGAGATTTACAAGGATGTTGCCTGGATTGAGGAGCATGCCTTATGAGAATAGGTTGACTAAACTTGACCTTTTCTCCTTGGAGCGACGGATCAGCTCCTTGACCTGATAGAGGTGTACAAGATGATGAGAGGCATTGATCATGTGGATAGTCAGATGCTTTTCCCAGGGCTGAAATGGTTGCCACAAGAGGACACAGACCAAAGCCTCACATCATCTTATACTCCTGCATTAATTTCCTGTATGTTTCTCTCCAGGCAGAATAAGGCAATGAGATCACTGTGAAATTGACGTCCTTTAGGGTTCTGGATGAAGTTGGTTAAACTCCTTCTTCCCCACTCTTTTCAATGTTTTCTGTCATTTCCACTAATTTCAAAGGACAGCTTTTCTCAGACAGCTGGGTTTTTGCAATGCATCTCTAAAGTTTGCCAGCAGACTAATGAGTGAATCTTCGATGGAGCAGAGTCAGAAACCAAAGAGTTATCAGCCTGAGTTAGGGCTTTGGGGCTCTAGAAAGAGGTGGAGCCTAGAGTTTACAAGGCAGAGGAGGAAACGGAATCAGACCAGCAGGATGTTGCAGCAAATGAAAGATCAGAAACATTTTGAAACAGTTTGATTGAAAAAAGAGTGATGCACCATCAATATCTCTTGGAGACTGGAAGTGAACGATAGGCTTTTATTAGCAGCAAAAAGGGAGCACGACATCTCAGAGACGGAGGGAGGAGCAGTGCCCCAATCACCTTTATACAGGGGTCTGTGGGAGGAGCCACAGGAGCAGTCAGCAGAGGGGCGTGTCCAGACAGGTATACATAGTTTACCACAAAGTGATTCATTATTTCAAAATACTGGAGGAAATCAACAGATCAGGCCGCAAATTTGGAGAGGAATAAATAGACAACATTTAGGCCGAGCCCCTTCAGAATGCCTAGACTGTGTACTCCTCTGCTTAGTTGCTGCCTGAACTGCAGAGTACCTGCAGCATTTTGTGTGTGTATGTCTCTGTATTTCCAGCAACTGCAGAATCTTTTGTATTTTATATCTACATGTAAGAGAATTGTACTTTGGCATTAGATACACGTTGATATTCAGTATATTGTTTATGTGAGCCGCGTTGTGCATTAAAACAGCCGCTGAATTTTCTATACACACACAAAGAAAAACTGAGGTATGGATATGGAACCGAAACTTGCAGCAATATTTAATGGCACCGTGATTACCCATAAATCTGTGCGTTAAAAATTTCACCGCCGCCGAAACACCGATCAAATGCGCAGGTGTCAGGGTTGTGACGTTGCCGAATATCACGCATGCGTGAAGTACACAGAAGGCCTCAGGAGGACGACTAGAGGTAAGAACAGGTCTCCGGGGAAGGGTTAAAGGGGCTTGGAGGGGGTTTGAATACGGACTGCGGGACAATTGCTGTGAATTTCGGAGACCGTGACCCCAATCCCGCAACAGTCCTGCGGTCGTCCTTCTCTCTCAGCCCCACGAACCGTACACGGGTCCCGGGGAGCTTCCGGCTGATGAGGGAATGGTAACTGATGGATCTCTCAGACAGAGCTGAGCTCCAGCTATCTAAATGCAAGGATTAGGCACTTGGAGAAAGGGAACAAAATCTTTTCCATCGCCAGTTGCGAAAATCACCTTTGTTCTACCTCCAATCACAAACGAGAAAATCTGCAGAGAGGGCACAGTTTTAAGGTGAATGGAAGTGAGTACGCAGGAGATGTCAGGGGTGTGGTGTTCTTTATACGTACCGTGGGTTACTGATAACAAACCACAGTCTGCAAGAATTGAACTTTTATTTAACAGCAACAAAATCACGTTTTACATTGCCATGCTCCTTGATCATCCTTCATTTCTGCGCATGCTCAGAGTTCTGACACGTGATCTTTTTAAGAGGCTCCAGGACAGATACATTGCGCGGAGAAAAATAGAGAGCTATGGGGAACTCTAGGTAATTTCTAAAGTAAGTAATGTTCGACACAGCATCGTGGGCCGAAAGGCCTATATTATGCTGCAGGTTTTCTATGTTTTTTCTCTTTTTTTTCTATGTTGGAAATCCAAGAAATGCACACAAAATGCTGGAGGAACTCAACATTAATATTCTTTTACATAAATTCTGCCTGGCCTGCTGAGTTCCTCCAGCATTTTGTGTGTGTTGGTTGTTCTACCTCTTGTTCTGGACTTTTCTACCCATGAGAACAGTTTTAGACCCATTCTGTCTGGGTACATATTGATATCAAACACCTTTGCCCTGGGCAACAAGTAGCTTTCACATCAGAAATGTACCAGACTCCAATGAGACAGACTACTGCCATTTACTTCATATTCACTGGCATTGCCATCAATGAGTTCACCACCGTCAGTCACTGTGGGAGGGTTCAGGGGAAATATGTGCATTACAGAAACTGGTGTTACCTGTGTGTATTGTGGTGAAGCAAAAGTTGCTGGAGAATTTGCAAGTGGAAAGAAATGGAGTGATATTTGGAAATCTGACTTTTTAAAGAAGCATTTAGCAAGCAAATCATATGTAGATGTTGTGCAAAAGCTCTGGTGAGAAAATACTTCATTACCCGCTACATAGGTTGTGCGAGAGTGCAGATGAACTTGATCAAACCAAGAGGAGATCAAAGTTCTTATTTGACAGTGATTTGCTAGTTGCTAAAGTGAATACTTCTCTATATAAAATTCAGTGCACACCATGTTGTCACTGGGTAAAAATTGCATAGCAGAAGATTTTTGTGCACATATTTCAAGTTAGAGGGGATATTGGTGGGAATCCAGTGTCCTTGACGCCTGTACCTACAAGATGTGCATCCAGCTGCAGCTTGTAAATGCTGGAAATGGATGAATTCCAGATCATCTGGGAATCGGAGGAGGGTGATGGATATCACATTAACAGATGTGAGTTACGCCAAGGTGCAGGATACAGGAAACTGGATGAGAGTCAGGAAGGGGAATGAGGTTAAATAGCCATTGCAGAGTACTCTTGTAGCCATCCCACACAACAACAGGTAGAGCACTTTTGAAATTGTTGGGAGGGGTGGTTACATGACTGAGGAAAGTCAAAGGGGTGATAGGGGATTCGTTAGTTAGGAGAACAGAACTATAAGGGGACTAATATTCTCGTGGTAAGGCTTGCTAGTGCTTCCTTTTGGGGTGGGTGGTTAAACTAAAGATGCAGGGAGGATTGGAGCCAGAATGACAGAACAGATAGTGGAGAGTGTAAATTGAATTGAATTGACTTTATTACTTGCATCCTTCATATATATGAAGAATAGAAATTTTTACATTATGTCTCTGTCTAAATGTGCAATGTGCAATTTATGGTAATTTATAACAATTAATATGTACAACAGGACATTCAATGTAACATAGAAGTACAATTGTAACAGCATGAATTAAGCAGTCTGATGGCCTGGTGGAAGAACCTGTCACGGAACCTGCTGGTCCTGGCTTCCATGCTACAGCACCATTTATGTTAAAATCCTGAATAGTGGGAAGTTCATATATACAGATGGGCTGGGCTGTCCACACCACTGTCTGTAGAGTCCTGAGACTGAGGGAAGTATAGTTTCTATACCAGGCAGTAATGCAGACTCTCAGGATGCTCTCAAGTGTGCCCCTGTAGAAAGTTCTTGGGATTTGGGGAACCATACCAAACTTCTTCAACAGTTTGAGGTGAAAGAGGCGCTGTTGTGCCTTTTTCACCACACAGCCATTATGTACAGACCAGGTGAGATCCTCGGTGATGTGTATGCCAAGGAACTTAAAGCTGTTCACCCTCTCAACAGCAGATGCAATGATGTCAATAGGGTTTACCCTGTCTCCATTCCTTCTGTAGTCCACAACCAGCTCCTTTGTTTTTGCAACATTGAGGGAGAGTTTGTTTTCTTGACACCAGACAGATGTTGTTCAGACCTCAGACAAAGTCAGCAGTCAAAAGGTTGAGCATGGTGCAATGACTGTGCTGAGCTGTGTATATCACAATGCAAGAAGCATCATAGGAAAGCCAGATGAGCTGAGGACAGGGCATTATGATATTGTAGCCATTACTGGGAGTTGATTGCACCCAACAGTCTGAGGGATTTAGAGCAGGGGTGTCAAACTCATTTTAGGTCACGGGCCGGATTGAGCAAAATGCAGCTTCATGCGGGCCGGATCAGTCGGACGCGTGCGAACGCAGCTTTCGTTGCCTCCGTTTTTTCAGCCTGCTCTCATGTGTTTCAGTCTCTGCTATAACTACAAAGTGTTTCACTTTACAAATTCCGTTTCTTATGAAGAAGACTGCCGAATAAACACTAAAAACCCTGAAAACCTGGTACCTGAATAAACTCAGCATTAGCCATATCATACGCCATAGGCGCTTCGATTACTAGGGCCAGCTTTAATAGTAATTAGATATTATCTCGCGGGCCAAAGATAATTCCACTGCGGGCTGGATTTGGCCCGCGGGCCTTGAGTTTGATATATATGATTTAGAGGAACAAATTTGTAGAGAGATCGCAGAAACAAAGGTTGAGATTGTAAGCGATTTTAAATTTCCATATATTGACTGGGACTCCCATACTGTAAAAGGACTAGATGGGGTAGAGTTTGTCAAATGAGCCCTTAATCAGTCCGTGGAATTTCCAATGTAGAAGTGTGCAATAAGCTATTAGGAAATGATCCTAAATGGGAACAATTTTTATCTAGTGAGCATAATGCTATGAGATTCCAAATATGGAAAAAGAGAGGTCTGGACCACGGTTTGACATTCTAAATTGCAGAAAGGTCAATTTTGATGGTATCGGAAAGGATCTGACAAGCATGGATTGGGACAGGCTGTTTTCTGGCAAAGGAGTATTTGGTAAGTGGGAGGCCTTCAGAAGTGAAATTTTCAGGGTCTCTAGTTTGTATGTGCCTGCCAAAATAAAAGTTGAAAGGTAACTGATGCAGGGTACCTTGGTTTACAAGAGATATTGAGGCCCCAGATATTTTGTTCCCATCAATGCCTCAGACTGTTGGGTGCAACCAAGACTCATTAATGACTACAATGTCATAATTCTATGTCCTGACCTCATCTGACTTTTTTTTAGTTGTATTCTGTTAGTTTTTAAAAGCTTCCCAATTTTTTTTGCTCTATTATTTGCCCTTTCTTTGGCTTTTCTGTTGGCTTTTGCCTCTCATTTCAGCAATGGTTGTGTCCTCCTGCCTTTAGAGTGCTTCATTGGAATGTATCTACCATGCACCTCCCGAATTGCTCCTAGAGACTCTAACCATTGCTGCTCCACTGTCATTCCTACCAGTCTCCCCTTCCAATCAAGTTTGGCCAGCTTCTCTGTCAAAGAAGCGTGGAGAAGTTTAGTGCAGAAACAAGCCATTTGTCCCATCTAGACAATGCTGATAACATTTAAGCTGTCTAATGCAATGACCTGCACTTGGACCACAGCCCTCCATACTGCTACCATCCAGGTACCTATCCAGACTTCTCTTAAATGGTGAAATCGAGCTCACAGGCACCACTTGTGCTGGAATCTCATTCCACACTTTCACAATCAATTCAGTGAAGAGGTTTTCCACATGTTCCCATTAAATCTTAAATGGGGAAGTCACTTACTCATGACCTCTGGTTGTCGTCCCACCCAAACTCAGTGGAAAAAACTACTTACATTATCCTATCTATACCCACATAATTTTATATGCTTCAAACAAATCCTCAAAGCAATGTATTTTGCAATGTATCCTTGTTTATGCTTAGAGCCTTTTTTAGGTGTGTAAGATGACAAGAGGTAAGATTGTGTGGATAGCCAGAGGTTTTCTCCCAGGGCCGAAATGGCTAACATGAGGGGGCATAGTATTAAGGTGCTTGGAATTAGGTACCGAGGGGATGCCGGGGTAAGTTTTTTACACAGAGCGGTAGGTACATGGAATGCACTGCCAGCAGCGGTGGTCGAGGCAGATACAATAGGGTCTTTTAACAGCCTCTTAGATAGGTACATGGAGCTTAGAAAAATAGAGGGCTATGCACTAGGGAATTTCTTGGCAGTTTCTAGAGTAAGTTACATGGTTGGCACAGCATTGTGGGCTGAATAGCCTGGAATATGCTGTAGATTTCTCAGTTCTGTGTTGAACAGCAAAATAACTTTGGCTATCCTCAATTCTCTGATAATTCCCCCATCACGAAGGATGATTTGATTATCTCTGCTAAGGCCCCGACAATTTCTGCACTTGCCTCCTGTAGGGTCTGAGGGAGCAGCTTGTCATGCCCTGAAGATTTATTCACCCTAATCTGCCTCAGGATAACAAACATCTCCTTTTCTTTTATCTGTAAAGGGTCCACGATTTTAATGCCACTTTTCCACACTTCCATAGACCCTGTGTCCATCTCTTGAGTAAGTAGAGATGAAAAAATATTTAAGATCTCCCCCATCTGCTTTGGGTCCACACGTGGATTGCCATTCTGGTCTTCCAGAGGACCAACTTTGTGCCTTGCAATCCTTTTGCTCTTAATCTATCTCTAGAATCCCTGAGTATTATCCTTCATCTTTTCTGCGACAGCAACCTCGTGCCTTCTTTTAGCCATCCTGATTTATTCTTATGTGGTGTCTTGCATTTCTTATACAGTCAGCCCTCCTAATCCGCGGGGGATTAGTTCCAGGAGCCCCCGCAGATAACAAAATTTGCGGATGCTCAAGTCCCTCATTTAACATGCATCAGTGCGGTGGTCTTTAGGACCCAGCGGAATCCCGGACTTTATTTAACATGTCTCCGTGCGGTGGACATTAGGACCAGACGGCGCAGCACTGAATCCGCAGTGTTTCTGTTCACAAAAATAATCATGATCGCGATTGAGAATAAGGTGGAAGTAATAAAGCGATCAGAAAGAGGTGAAACACCATCGGTCATTGGAAAAGCGTTAGACTACAGTCAGTCAATGATTCGAACAATTTTAATGGAGAATGTGAAAGGCACTGCCCCAATGAAAGCTACAATTATTACTAAGCAACACAGTGGTTTAATTATTGTAATACGTATGTTTCTTAAGTGTTTTATATGCATAGAAAGGTAAAATATGTACTATATACTAAGAAAAACGCTTGACTGACACTAAATAATACCGGATATACCTGTTCCGACTTCAAATCCGACTTAAAGACGGACACAGGAACGGAACTGATTCATAACCAGGGGACTGTCTGTACTTTTAAGTCATTTCTAGATTACTTATAATACCTACTGCTATGTAAATAGTTGTTATATTGTATTGTTTAGGGAATAATGACCAAAAAAAAGTCTGTACCTGCTCAAGCAACGAGTGCTGGAGAGAGAACTTCCGGGTTTTCCCTATCTGCATTTGGTTGAATCCACACATGCGGAATCCGCGGATAAGGAGGGCCGACTGTATTCCATAAGAACCTGCCTGCCTATCCCTGTTATGCAACTCTGTCTTGTGCTCCACCAGGGTCTCAATATCTCTTGAAATCCAAGGTTCCCTACAGTTTCTATCTTTACCTTTTATTCTGACAATCACATACCCGCTTTGTACTATCAAAATTTCGCTTTGAAGGCCTCCCATTTACCAACCACAACTTTGCCATAAAGCAGCCTGTGCCAATCCACAAAATCTTAATTCCAGGTGTTGAGCCATGCCCTGAACACATCTGCCTTTCCTACCCTGCTCCTTGTAATGAAATATACAGGGCTAAGTATATTCACTGCACCAAGCTCAACTTTTTCATTCCTGACTTTGTCTGAGGACTGAACAACAACTGTCTCCACAACCCCTCCACTATCTGTTCTGTTATTCAGGCTCCCATTCCCCCTGAAACTTTAGTTTAACTCCTCCCTACACCTACCTCCCACTATGCAGTTCTATCACCCCATTGGCTTTCATCTCCCAGATCAATAGTTTACCAGGTACAGGCAAATAGGAACAAATGGGGTACTTATGAAGTACAGGAAATTCAATCGAACACTTATGAAAGAAATAAAAGAAGGCATGAGGTTGCCCCAGCAGTCAAGGTGAAGGATAATCCTCAGGGTAGTGGTCACCAACCTTTTTAAGCCCAAGATCCCCTACCTTGGACTTAGTGAAAAGCAAGATCGACCCCGGATCGATTAGTTACACACATGCGCACTGGGGCAGAAAAGACCGGAAGTAAAACCCCACAACCCGGAAGTAGAAACAATGTATAAACACCAGGAGTACCCACCCTTTTTTGCACCGCGGGCCGGTTCAATATTGACAATATTCTTGCGCACCGGCTGACGAGGGGTAGGGTGGGTGATGTTACTCACGACCAGAATACAGCGATACTCGAAGCAGGTTCCTCATGTCCAGTCTATTCCGCAATTTAGTTTTTGCGGCTCTCGGCACTTAGCTTCTGTCCTGCTTGCTCACATTTTTTTCTGCTGAAAAACTCAACGGGTTTGTCTTTAAGTGCGGGTGCTTGGACTCAAGGTACCGAAGCAGTTTTGAGGGCTTCATTGCCTCATTAGACAGCCTCCGGGCCCGAACTCTGGCCTCCCGCCCGCCTGCCGCCAGACGCCTTGGCCAGGTGTGGCTGGTTGTGGGTGGGGTGAGAGTACAAGGTGAGGGCTGGAGTTCCCATGCTGGGGCCGTGGTGGTCGCAGTCCGGAGAGAGTGACCGACCGAGCGAGGAGTGTGACAGGACGTGCACCGCCCCCTCTCTCCCCCCCCGCCCCCGTAGGATCTATCGGCCAACAAACGTTTGTTTCAGTAGATTGCAGCAAGGTAGCTCTCTGCTACTTCGAAACCCTGAGCCCGAATGAGGTCTGTGAATATTTTAGCACCGGGTTCCCCACGAACATTCGGTGTGCCAAACAGGGTCAGAGGCGACGCCCATCTGCCCGCGCTCCAAGATAGTGCAACGGCACTTCTCGCCGGCCGCTCGAGTGTATCACTACGTTTAGGCGACTGATGACCTGGCATGTGTTCAAGTTCAGCAGTGGGCATGACAGGGAATGAGGGAAGGTGCAGCCGACTCATATCGTTTCCTCGTGGCCCGGTGGTTGGGGACTACTGAAGTACACTGTGTAGCGCGGGGGAGCTACACGCATGCGCACTGGGCAGAAAGAGCGGAACTAAAACCCCGCAACCCAGAAACAATCTCTCAACAGTATTTGTGTATTTATTTTTCATTTCTTTTCGGGATCCACTGAGAAAGTCTCAAAGATCAAACAGTCGATCGCGATCGATGGGTTGGTGACCACTACCTCAGGGATTCTGCAGATGTTAAGAGCAAAATGATTGCAAGGGGAAAAAAATAATCCTCTGCAAGATCAGAATGGTAATCTATATAAGGAGACAAAATAGACGTGGGAGATTTGTGTTTTTGCATTCGTATTTACTCAGGAGATGGACACAGTCTATAGAAGTGAGGCAAAGCAGCATCAACTTCATGGACTCTGTACAGATTACAGAGGTGGAGGTGTTTACTATCTTAAGGCAAATTACCATGGATAAATCCCCAGGGTCTGACAAGTTGCTCCCTAGGACCCTGCCGAAGACAAGTGCAGAAATTGTCGTGGCCCAAGCACAGATATTTAAATAATCCTTAGAGTCAGGTGAGGTACTGGAGGATTGGAGGACAGCCAGTGTTGTTCCACTGTTCAAGAAAGGCTCTAAAAATAAATGAGGAAATTGTACATTGGTGAGCTTGACATCATTATGGGGAAAGTTATTGGAACGTATGTTCCCAATGGAACATCCCAGAGTGCTTAAGGAAGTAGCCCAAGAAATAGTGGATGTATTAGTGATAATTTTTCAAAACTCCTTAGATTCTGGATTAGTTCCTGAGGATTGGAGGGTGGCTAATGTAACCCCACTTTTTTAAAAAAGAGGGAGAGAAAAACCTAGGAATTTTAGACCGGTTAGTCTGACATCGGTGGTGCGGAAAATGCTAGAGTCGGTTATCAAAGATGTGATAACAGCACATTTGGAAAGAGGTGAAATCATCGGACAAAGTCAGCATGGATTTGTGAAAGGAAAATCATGTCTGACGAATCTTATAGAATTTTTTGAAGATGTAACTAGTAGAGTGGATAGGGGAGAGCCAGTGGATGTGGTATATTTAGATTTTCAAAAGGTTTTTGACAAGGTCCCACACAGGAGATTAGTGTGCAAACTTAAAGCACACGGTATTGGGGTTATGGTATTGATGTGGATAGAGAATTGGTTGGCAGACAGGAAGCAAAGAGTGGGAGAAAACGGGACCTTTTCAGAATGGCAGGCAGTGACTAGTGGGGTACCGCAAGGCTCAGTGCTGGGACCCCAGTTGTTTACAATATATATTAATGATTTAGACGAGGGAATTAAATGCAGCCTCTCCAAGTTTGCGGATGACACGAAGCTGGGCGGTGGTGTTAGCTGTGAGGAGGATGCAGGGTGACTTGGATAGGTTAGATGAGTGGGCAAATTCATGGCAGATGCAATTTAATGTGGATAAATGTAAGGTTATCCACTTTGGTTGCAAGAACAGGAAAACAGATTATTATCTGAATGGTGGCCGATTAGGAAAAGGGGAGGTGCAATGAGATCTGGGTGTCATTGTACACCAGTCATTGAAGGTGGGCATGCAGGTACAGCAGGCGGTGAAAAAGGCAAATGGTATGTTGGCATTCATAGCAAAAGGATTTGAGTACAGGAGCAGGGAGGTTCTATTGTAGTTGTACAAGGCCTTGGTGAGACTGCACCTAGAGTATTGTGTGCAGTTTTGGTCCCCTAATTTGAGGAAAGACATTCTTGCCATAGAGGGAGTACAAAGAAGGTTCACCGGATTGATTCCTGGGATGGCAGGACTTTCATATGAAGAAAGACTGGATCAACTAGGTTTATACTCACTAGAATTTAGAAGATTGAGGAGGGATCTTATTGAAACGTATAAAATTCTAAAGGGATTGGACAGGCTAGATGCAGGAAGATTGCTTCCGATGTTGGGGAAGTCCAGAACGAGGGGTCACAGTTTAAGGATAAAGGTCCTTTTAGGACCGAGATGAGGAAAAACTTCTTCACACAGAGAGTGGTGAATCTGTGGAATTATCTGCCACAGGAAACAGTTGAGGCCGGTTCATTGGCTATACTTAAGAGGAAGTTAGATATGGTCCTTGTGGCTAAAGGGGGATCAGGGGGTATGGAGAGAAAGCAGGTACAGGGTTCTGAGTTGGATGATCAGCCATGATCATACTGAATGGTGGTGCAGGCTGGAAGGGCCGAATGGCCTACTCCTGCACCTATTTTCTATGTTTCTGTGTGCAGGAACCGGATATATAAGTATTTGGATAGATGTGGACTGATTAAGGATAGACAGCATGGTTTTGTGTATGGTAGGTCATGTCTAACCAATCTTATAAAGTCCCTCGAGTAAGTTATCAGGAAAGTGGATAAAAGCATTGCAGTGGATTTTGTCTACATGGACTTTAGCAAGGCACTTGACAAAGTCTCATATGGGAGGTTGGTCAAGAAGGTTCAGTCACTCAGCATTCAAGATGAGATAGTAAATTGGATAAGTCGGTGGCTTTGGGAGAAGACAGAGTGTGGTAGCTTTTGGTTGCCTCTCTGACTGGAGGCCTGTAACTAGTGGTGTGCCAAAGGGATTAGTGCTGGATCTGTTGTTGTTTGTCATCCAGATTACTGATATAGATGACAGTGTGGTTAACTGGATCAGCAGATTTGTGGCTGACACCAAGATTGGGGTGTTGTGGAGAGCGAGGAAGACTATCATGGCTTGCAGTGCGATCTGGACCAGCTGGGGAAATGGTTTGAGAAATAGAAAATAGAATTTAATGCAGACAAGTGAGAGGTGTTGCACTTTGGTAGGACCTACCAGTGTACGTCTTACACAGTGACTCGTAGGGCACTGAGGTGTGTTGTAGAAGAAAGGGACCTGGGAATACAAGTCCTTAATTCACTGAAAGTGGTATCACAGATAGGGCTGGAAAGAAAGATTTCAGCCCATTGGCCTTCATGAAACAAAGTACTGACAATAGATGAATGTTATGTTGACTTGTAGAAGACATTGGTGAGGCCTAATTTAGAGTATTGTGTGCAGTTTTGGTCACCTACCTACAGGAAGGATGTAAAAGAGGTTGAAAGAGTTCAGAGAAAATTCACAAGGATGTTGCTAGGTCTTGAGGACTTGGGTTATAAGGAAAGATTGAACAGGTCATGACTTTATTCCTTGAAACGTAGAAGATTGAGGGGAGATTTGATGAAGGTATACCACAATTATGAGGGGTATAGATATGGTAAATGCAAGCTGGCTTTCTCACTGAGATTGGGTAGGACTACAACCAGAGGCCATGGGTTAAGTGTGAAAGGTGAAACGTTAAGGGAAACTTATTCACACAGATGGTCATCCAGGTGTGGAATGAGCAGCCAGCACAAGTGGTGCATGTGAACTCGATTTCAACATTTAAGAAGTTTGTATAGGTACCTGGATGGTAGGGGTATGGGAGTGGGCAGTTTAAATTGTTCAGCACATACTAGATGATCCAAAGGGACTGTTTCTGTGTTGTAATTTTCTATGACTGCGACAAGAACCTGAAATAATACAAAAATTCATTCTAAGTGCTTTTAACAGCTGTGCGGACCAACCATACATCTCAGCAGGAATTTTATATGTGGTGTTCAAACTGTGGCACTTTGTTAATAATACACAAAAGAAAATCCCAGCAGCACGTCAAGAAAGACTATTTGTGTGAGAGTGTTTCAGTTACTGTGGGGCCAGGCATCCATGCTGCTCAGCAGGAACAGGAAATAGTACCAATTAAGAGAGTCAAACTGAGCCAAGGCACAAATTGGAGATGGCAGAAATGCCCCATTCTTATAGAGACAGGAAGAGCATCAGAGAGTTTAATGGCCATTCCAGATACCAGCACTGTACCCAGTTAGAAGATGATTTCTCCCTCCAAATTGTGTTCAACCTCACTGTAACAGTGTGATGTCAGTTCACACCTTGACAACTCAAGTGATCTCATCTGAAATGTCATACGCCCATTGATGGATTTTGTAAATCTTTTTACAGATTACAAATGACAAGGTCTACGGGAATCTCGAACACAACTCGCCAGTTTTGCTGTCTTTGTCCAGATATTTAAGATGTGGAGCAATGGATTCGCTCGGTCTTCCTTCCTGCGTAGACTGTGGGGAAGGATTCACTCGATCATCTGACTGACTGGCATGCCCATCATTTTACACAGGGGCGAGCCCATTCATCTGCTCAGACAGTGGGAATGGATACAGTCGGTCATCTCAACTGAAGGTACATCAGCAAGTTCGCACTGGGCAAGACCATTCATCTGTTCTCTGTGTGAGAAGGGATTCAGTTGGTCTTCCCACCTGTAGACACACCAGTCAGTGCACACTGAGCAGAGGCTGGTCATCTGCTGAATTTGTGGGAAAGTTATTTACTTGGTCATCTGACCTAATGGCTCACCAGCGAGTTCACACCAGGAAGTGGCCGTTCACCTGCTCGGACTGTGGGAAGGGATTCACTTTTTCATCTAAGCTGAAGGTACACCAGCGAGTTCACACTGGGGAGAGGCCGTTCACCTGCTCAGATTGTGGGAAGGGATTTACTTGCTCATCTAACCTTAAGGTACATCAGCGAGTTCACACTGGAGAGAGGCCATTCACCTGTTCAGATTGTGGGAAGGGATTCAGTCAGTCATCCACCCTAATGGCTCACCAGCGAGTTCACACTGGGGAGAAGCCGTTCACCTGCTCAGAATGTGGGAAGGGATTCACTCGGTCATCCGACCTACAGAGCCATCAGCGAGTTCACACTGGGGAGAAGCCATTCACCTGCTCAGTCTGTGGGAAGGGATTCACTCAGTCATCCGCCCTGCAGAGTCATCAGCGAGTTCACACTGGAGAGAAGCCGTTCACCTGCTCAGACTGTGGGAAGGGATTCACACAGTTATCTAACCTACAGAGTCATCAGCGAGTTCACACTGGGGAGAAGCCATTCACCTGCTCAGAATGTGGGAAGGGATTTACTCGATCATCCACCCTACAGAGTCACCAGCGAGTTCACACTGGGGAGAGGCCGTTCACCTGCTCAGACTGTGGGAAGGGATTCACTTGCTCATCTAAGCTTAAGGTTCATCAGCGAGATCACACTGGAGAGAGGCCATTCACCTGCCCAGACTGTGGGAAGGGATTCAGTCAGTCATCTCAACTACTAACCCACCAGCGAGTTCACACTGGGGAGAAGCTGTTCACCTGCTCAGAATGTGGGAAGGGATTCAATTGGTCATCTGATCTACAGAGTCATCAGCGAGTTCACACTGGGGAGAAGCCGTTCATCTGCTCAGTCTGTGGGAAGAGATTCACTCAGTCATCTGCCCTGCAGAGTCATCAGAAAGTTCACACTGGAGAGAAGCCGTTCACCTGTTCAGAATGTGGAAAAGGATTCACCCAGTCATCCCAACTACTGGCACACCAGTCAGTTCACAGTGGGGAGTGGCCGTTCACCTGCTCAGAATGTGAGAAAGGATTCGCTAAGTCATCCCAGCTACTGGCACACCAGTCAGTTCATACTGGGGAGTGGCCGTTCACCTGCTCGTACTGTGGGAAGGGATTCACTCGATCATTCCAACTACTGACACACCAGTCAGTTCACACCGGGGAGAGGCCGTTCACCTGCTCAGTCTGTGGGACAAGATTCACACAGTCATCCCACCTGCAGAGTCACCAGCGAATTCACACTGGGGAGAAGCCGTTCACCTGCTCAGAATGTGGGAAGAGATTCACTCAGTCATCCAACCTACAGAATCATCAGCGAGTTCACACTGGGGAGAAGCCGTTCACCTGCTCAGAATGTGGGAAGAGATTCACTCAGTCATCCAACCTACAGAGTCATCAGCGAGTTCACACTGGGGAGAAGCCGTTCACCTGCTCAGAATGTGAGAAAGGATTCACTCAATTATCCCACCTACTGGCACACCAGTCAGTTCACACAGGGAAGAGACCGTTCATCTGCTCAGAATGTGGGAAGAGATTCACTCGATCATCCACCCTACAGAGTCATCAGCGAATTCACACTGGGGAGAAGCCGTTGTTATGAATCCCTAGGTTTTGTTTGCTGTGGACTGTCATTTTAAGAGGGGGAGACAGATTAAGAAGGTGAATCAGTCTGACGCAGCTTGTTTAAATTGCTCACAGCTTGTTTAGTTTTAGCCGAGGACACAGACACTCAGAATCAGACAGAGATGAAGGAGGAAAAATGGAAGGATCGAAACAAGGGAACTAGTGCCCAAGGGTCACTGTTTAGAACTTTCCTATGCCCACAAAGGTGGGTTAATTATCGATTCAGCGTACATCAAATGTGTGGGTGTCACCTTGTTTGATCCGTAGGAGTGGGGTTGAAGACGATACCCCTCGTGACAAGTCACTTTTTGTGATAATTCGTGTGTGGATTTGGAATGACAACGGATAAAATCTACAGTGACTGTTTTCTCATTTTACCACTGTGGAATCTGTGGAATTCGACATAATTGCCTTCTCTCGACATTTACCCTGGATAACAAATATCTCTCTTTCATTACCTATTCCGTGGATGAACTGAACATTCATGCTTTACCATCTCAAGACTGAGCCTTGTTTCTCCTGAGCTCAATAGTTTGGGAGTTATATTTACACATAACACTGTTAATTTTTGTTTATCTTGCTTCAGTTACTACATTATAAGTAGACACTAATAAAGAGTCCTGACAAAGGGTCTCGGCCCGAAATGTGGACAGCGCTTCTCCCAATAGATGCTGCCTGGCCTGCTGTGTTCCACCAGCATTTTGTGTGTGTTGTTGTTTGAATTTCCAGCCTCTGCAGATTTCCTCATGTTTGCACTAATAAAGATGGTGGTTTTTACATCAAAACCAGACTCCAGGCATAGACTATTGCTGCTGGTTAATTTCTAAAGCGTTATTTGGGGGTGTATTGATTAATTATCAATTTCATTGGGGAAATCCCTTTTGATTTATTTGTGTGTGGAATATCAGCAGCAATGGATATTGATAGATTTCTGGAAGCGCCAACCTCTGAGGCATTAGAGGACGCCAGAAGATTGAGTTGTTGAGTATTGCTAAAAGGTTAAAATTTGCTCAGGTGAAATTGACAATGAGGAGGGCATGTGAGGAGGATACTAGCTGAGCATTATGTATCTGAGGGTGTGTTTAAACTGGAGGAGTTGGAGGTGTTTCCTAAAAGTAAACCTAGTGACCTTGAGCTCCAGTACAAGTGAGAAAAATTAAAGATGGAGCCTGCGGAAAGGCAGAGGCAATTTGAGGCTATAGAGGCAGAAAAACAAGAGGAAGCAGAAAGACATGCTGTTCAGGCTGGAAAAGATAGAGAGATTGCAGCAAAGGGGTCTAGCGTTAGACTCTGGTGATAAGTTTGAGGCCAGTAGGGAAGTTAAATTGGTACCTCCATTTGATGAGGCAGAAGTTGATAAATAATTTCAGCATTTTGAGAAGATAGCTCAGTGTTTAAAGTAGCCAAAGGAGGGTTGGCCTATTCTCTTACAATGTGTAATTTAGGGAAAGGCTCAGCAAGCCTATTCTACTTTGACAGTTGATGAAGCAGCTGATTATGACATAGTGAAACAGGCTGTGCTCAAAGCTTACGAATTGGTCCCAGAAGCATACAGGCAAAAGTTTAGAAATTTGAGAAATTCTGTGAACCGGACTTGTATGGAATTTGCTTATGAGAAGTTTGTGTTTTGACCGCTGGTGCACATCTAAAAATGTAAATGATGGTTTTAACAGCTTGAAAGAGTTGGTTTTAATTGAAGAATTCAAAAGGTGCGTTCCTGGTAACATAAAGACGTATTTAGATGAAAAGGGTGCTGCCACTTTGCAGGAGTCTGCTAGATTAGCAGATGAGTTTGCTTTAACTCATAAGGTTAAGTTTACCTCGAATAAGAGCTTCCAAAAGAGTAGCAGGGATAACCAGGCTAAACCAGAAATTAAAGCTGAGGCTAGTAACGAAAGTAAAGATGAAGGGAAGCAGTTGAAGGAGAAATATTCTGGTCTTTCTTGTTACTATTTTAAGAAAGCTGGTCATATGATGGCTAACTGTTCCGTTCTGAAGAAGAAAAAGTAAAAGGGGCAGTCCCAAATGTCTGTGTTCAGTATGTTGAAGCACCTATAAACCCACAGAGTTCTGAACATTCTGATGAGGCTCAGTTAAGGACTGAGAGGTCTGACCAAGTTAAGGGATCTGATCATTTTATGTCACATGGGTTTGTAAAGAAAGGGTCAACCCGTACCAGTGAAAATTCTTCGCAATACTGGGGCTTCTCAGTTACTTATATGAGACAGCGTTCTAAAGTTTGGTGATGAGACTGACACTGGTGAGGAAAATCTTATTAGAAGCATTGGGGGCGGCAGGGTTTCTGTGTAACTTTCTGTCTTACAAGGTAACTTTACAGTCAGGGTTGGTTGCAGGACCTGTTAATATCGGATTATGCTCCAGTTTGCTGGTGGAAGATGTTACTTTGCTGTTAAGGAATGACGTGGCAGATGGTGAAGTTGTTCCTACTGTGCAGTTGACAACTAAGCCAAGCACTGGCAACCCACAGATGGATTTTAACATTTATCCTTCCTGCACAGTAGCTCGAAGTATGGCTAACAAGTCTGCAAATGCAGACAGTTCTGTGCAGCATGATTCTGCTACCCATGATAGCCAAAATTCGGATTCAGGTTATGATGACTTGTCAGGGACTTTACTGCCTTCATTGTTTCAGAAGGATTCAGGCAGTAAGTCTGATGAGAAAGACTAATGCCTGTCTAGGAAGGAGTTTATAGCAGCACAGAACCGACACCCTGAGATTGAAGTTTTAAAAGAAATTGCTCTCTCAGATGATGAGATTAAGAAAGTGCCAGTAGGGTATTATCACAAGGATGGGTGTTAATGAGGAAGTGGAAGCCATCTGCTATACCAGCGAGTGAGGAATGGGCAATTGTTCACCAAGTTGTAGTTCCTGAACTTTATAGGACAGATATTTTAACGTTGGTCCACAGTATGCCTTTAGGTGGCCATTTTGGAGTGAATAAAACTAAACAGGATTATGAAATAATTTCACTGGCCTAATTTGAGGAAAGATGTTGTGACCTTTTGCGGAACCTGTCACACTTGTCAAGTTGTGGGTAAACCAAATTAAGTCACTCCAGTGGCCCCATTCCGTCCTATACCTGCATTCAGTGAACCCTTTTTCAAAGTTACAGCGGATTGTGTTGGCCCATTGCCAAAGACTAAAGCTGGCCATCAGTATCTGCTAACTATTATGTGTACTGCATCCAGATTCCCAGAGGCAATACCTCTCAGAAATATTAAAGCTAAAACTGTGGCAAAGGCTCTTACCAAGTTTTTATTACTTTATTTGGTTTGCCTACAGAAATCCAGTCTGATCAAGGAAGCAATTTTACTAATGGATTATTCCAGCAGGTAGTTTATGAACTGGTAGCTAAACAAATTACATCATCTGCGTACCATCCGGAATCACAAGAGGCTTTAGAAAGATTTTATTCTACCCTCAAAACAATGATTATATACTGTGTTGAAAATCGAAAAGTCTGGGATGAAGGAATACATTTGCTTTTGTTCACAGTAAGAGAGTCTGTACAGGAATCACTGGACTTTACTCCATTTGAACTTGTGTTTTGTCATAGAGTGAGGGGACCTTTGACTTTCTTAAAGGAACAGTGGATTGATGGGAATGTACATGTTAACTATGTTTTGAAGTTCAGAAATAAACTACACCAGGCCTGTAGACTAGCGAGACAAAACTTAAAGATTTCTCAAAACAAAATGAAGTGTTTGTTTGATAAGCAGGCTTGCAAAAGAAAATACCAGGTGGGGGATAAGGTGCTTACCTTATTTCCTTTTTTGTAATTTATTTTTTTAATTGAAGTTCATCCATTTCCATAAGATGTATTTCAGACATTGTACATATATATCACAAATCTCCACAAAGTATTTATCTGGGGTATATACTTATAGAAAAGAGTGGAAAGAAAAAACAAGCAAAAAGAAAGAACTATGTACAAGTAGGGAGTGATTTTTTTTGTTTACAACAGATTCATTGATTTGTGAGAATAAAATCAGGCCTATGAGGCATTATGTAGTTAAACCATTTTTCCCAGTATGAATCAAATTGTTCCAGCTTATGGTTAACAGATGCTGTTATCTTCATTTTGTAAATGCCCATTGTAATTTCCATCCATGTATTTAAAGTTGGGCTCTCCTGTGATAACCATTTGCTAGTAAGAGTCTTTTTACCAGCCACCAACAGTATATTCATTAAATATTTATCTTTTTTCAAAAGGGAGTTTGGATGAGAGGACCATTAGTTCAGCCATGATGACAAGAGGGAGCAGACTTGATGGGCAAAATCAACAAATTCTGCACCTATACCTTGCGGTCTTATGGATAAGTTTAGGGGAGTAGGTTTCTAGCTTTTGTCAACAAAACTTAACATCAGACCAGTAGCCTGCATTGATTTACTTTATAGCCGTCAGCATTACTGAACTGCAATAACCAAACCCGAACAGTTCAGCTCACATCCGTGACTGGTAATTGTAATGGTATCCTTGCTACTTCATCATTCCCAGTACGAACATGTTACTTTGAGTGGAAGGTTAACCAAATCACTTTACAATTTCTATATTGAGGTTACCGACTGATGTTGACACTTGGAGATAATAAACTGCACAAAAAGGCCATAAAGTAGAACAAATAATTACAATTTTAGTACATTACATGTACTTTTTATATATTAAACATGGTGAAATATTGCAGCATCCTGTTGTGCAGAGTGTCTTGGGAGTGCTTCTTTATGAATCACAAAATGTTGGCTTCCAGGGTATAACTGGTTATTAAGAATACAAAACGGAATGTTGGCTTTCATTGCTGGAGGGATTGAATTCAGGAGCAGGAAGATCATGCTGTAACTATACAGGGTACTGGTGAGGCTGCAGCTGGAGTATTGCGTGAAGTTCTGATCTCCATATTTGAGGAAGCATATACTGGCTTTGGAAGCAGTGCAGAGGAGTTAATTCATCATGTTGATTCCAGGGATGAAGGGGTTAACCAATGAGGAGAGATTGAGTCGCCTGGGACTCTCTCGAGTTCAGAAGAATGAGAGGGGATCTTACAGAAACATACACAATTTTGAAAGGGATAGATACCATAGAAGTAGGAAAGTTGTTTTTATTGGTGGGTGAGACGAGAATGAGGGGACATTGCCTCAAGATTCAGGGGTGAAGATTTAGGACGGAAATGAGGAGAAGCTGTTTTTCCCAGAGAGTGGCGGAATTCTCGGCCCAGGGAAGCAGTTGAGGCTTCCTCACGAAACATACTTAAGAAACAATTAGATAGGTTTTTACATTCTAAGGGAATTATGGGTTATGGGGGAAAGGCATGGGGAAATGGTAGATGGAGCTGAGTTGACGGACAGATCAGCCATGATCTTATTGAATGGCGGGGCAGCCTCGATGGGTCGGATGGCCTATTCCTGCTCCTATTTCTTATGTTCTTATGTTTTATACCATGCAGAGAATTTTTCAACAGTTTAATTACTGAAGGACTCATTAATTCCGTTTCGAAATATCCTCCGATATCTGGTAATCAGCCACAGACGAAAATTTAATGATATCCCAGTCAATAATCTTTCCGTGAAGGTAATAACTTAATACTTGTTGCTTTATCCCAGCTGTTCGGATATATCTTGAGACCCTGAAATATCAGTCGCTTTTAGCTCAGATCAAATACTCTTTCAATTAATTGTTTTGAATTTGCAAGAAGGATTAATTGTGTTTGCATTTTATTTGCAAACCTCCCCTGTGGCTACAAATAGGTACTTCAGTCCATTGTTCAGCTCCTCTCTGAACTTTCTCCAGAGATCAACGTGTTGGTGCTGGTACTAAGAGGCGACAGCATGTACCCACAGACATATAGGATATAGGTCTGTTTGCTGAAATATCTATTTGTATAGAAATGGCTTCCGTCTTGCCACTTCACAAAAAATACGGCATACGGCATCGAAAATAATACAAAATTAGCTGACAGGGAGAGTAACGGGAAAAAGCCTTTTTCCCGCTTGCCACCTCTGGATCATTACAATCTTCGCTGCTCTTTCGAAGTACCTTGCGAACTCTATTTGCCGCTATAATCTGTTTGACGGCTGAAACGTTAAATTTAGAATTAAACAGATTGGTAATAATGGTGCTGTGATGCAGTCAAATGCCTAGTACGCTTTGCACAGGAGTGGCGTGAAGTATACGACTACGGCTATACAAAGCCATCGATCCACTGCAAAGTAAAATAGAATGACCTGGCTACCACACGCTGCACTTACTGTTGTTATTTCAATAGTCGCTGTTCTCTCGGTGCAATATCGGTTCTGCAGCTTCTGACAACATATGGCGAGGCAGCGATCGAAAGTGAAAGCAACTGCCAACCAAGTAGAACAGGCCCAGCCTGCGAGACTCAGCACAAGGAGCAGAGAACACGCCGGTGTTTCTGGCAAGAAGTCAGCAAATAAATAAATATGATGTATGCTCTGTAATATAACAACAACAATGACAACCATCAGATTATCTGCCGCCATAGCCTCCAAGTAGAGAGTAATGCATTTGGACAGACCGGATTTTCCGCGTCAGAGGATCACAATCACAGTTAAATTAACTGAAATAAGTTATTAAAAATTACAATTACTATCAACGCAAAATGTTTAGTATGAATTTATAGTGTAGTTTCAATGGCAGTCGATTCAACCATTGCGTGGAGTCTCTGCCAGGGTAACAGTCAACTTGGGCTGACCAAGTTAGGATGCAGATGGCCCAATCAGGCTGATTCTAGGTTTTAATAAATAATTTAAACCTCACCTGTTTCACGTCCTTAAGATACACATCAGCAGGAAAGCCAGTGGCTGACAGCACAACGCACTCGGGCGCCTCTGTTAAGTCGTGATAAAAGGGCCGGATACCAATCCGTAATGGGAAGGTTATCAAGGGCTGTCCCGAGTAAGACGGCGTCTTGCCGAGAACGGCATAGGTAGTGGAGAGATTGGTTTTAATTTCAGGCTTAATGACTTTATTATACTTCTTCAAAAGTTTATTTATTTTTCCTCATTTTAAAATGAAATTATCTGAGAATTACATCAGTAAAAAGACATGAATATATTTCACTGGAAACCGGGACATATTTGGAGATGTCGGGGAAGCCTTCAGACCTGACAGGATGCGAAGCGGCTCGCATTCTGTCTCATGGAAGCAGATCATCAAAGTTCAAGTCAGACGTCGTACTTTGTGGGCTTTGTGTAGTAGAAGAACGGAGATGCCAATGAGCCGACCAAAATGTTAGTTGCTGCATGAAGAGCGAAGCACCAAAATCGCGAAGGGATAGCGGACGTGGCCTTAAAGTAAGATCTTCTGAGACGAATTGGTGGGAAATCAAGATGCCGAGAGAAAGGTCAATATGAATTCGAAAGCAATGCCAGGACATAACGTTCCACAAATGCAGTAGATACTTGGTTGGATAGTTATACTGAAATTGAAGAAGGAACAAAATAACGACTGGACGGTCATTGCAATTGACAATAAGACCATAAGACAAGGGGAGAATTAGGCCATTTGGCCTATAGAGTCTCCTCCGCCATTTCATCATGGCTGATCCATTCCCCTGCTCAACCCCAATCCCGTGCCTTCCCCCGGCTGCTTTCATGCGCTTACCAATCAGGAAAAGTAACTCTTGTCTGAAATATACGTTAAGACCGGTCTTCCACAGCCACCCGTGTCAACCAGTTCCACAGATCACTACACTCTTGCTGAAGCAATTCCTCCTTATCTCCGTTCTGAAAGGACACCACTCTAGTCTCAGACTGTATCATAGTCTCATTTTCTCCGCCATTGGGGAGGACCGATGGGATAATGTCATGTGTGTAGATTGCACTTGGCAGATAAGATGGTAGCTCAACTAAAGTATTCATTATCATGATACCTGTGAAGGTTGGCCATATTTTTATGTAATCTAATGACAGTTATAACACAGTGAGAAACAGTATTACCCATTTATTTCACTGCATAACACTGCTCAGAGTCCGTTTGCATTGTCAGGATGGTACGTGAAGCAATATTTTTGCAACCTGTCTTCATGTAGTCCTCCTGAAGGGTCTCGACGTGAAACATCGAATATATTTTCTCTCCATAGATGCTGCCTGATCTCCTGTGTGGTATTTTCCTGAATGCACGTTTTGTAGGCATATTTAAATATTTCTGTCATACAGTTCTACGACCAATAATATAACGTCGTAATTTAAGATGAGGTTGAAAATACATTGACATATATTAATACATGGATCAAACTCCTCAAATATCTCCATCCAAAATGAAAACACTAGATTAATGGGAATTACATTCAGAATTTAAATTAACTGCCAAGATTTCCGTTTATCATACAATAACAGAAAATATGCACTGGACAGCATTTGCATCTTGACCATCAAGACAGAATTAATTTGCGATGACCCGCAGATACCACAAAAATGTAACATTACTTGGAACACTGAATGCTGCAAGCACTGGGTAGTAAATTCTGACGGAGTTGTAAATGGCGGAATATCCCATTTTCTACTGGTAGCAAATTGTCCCAACTGCCTATATGCACTGATTCAAGGAGTTCTTATACAATAGTTATTGGTCACATTAGACAGAATCCACTGAATAGGCAAACAGTGTCAACTATCGTTTTACTCGTTATATAACTAGCTTTCAGTTCTCACTGAGACATTTGTTTGCATTCATGAATATTTAATGATTTCAAGAATTCCAACAAATCTGATCACCTGCAGAAATGCTCCACACAGCCACCCTTTATGACGATGAATACCACAGTTTCTCCACCCACAGGTTTGAGAATCCCTCCTCATCTCTGTTCAGAAGAAATGAACCTCTTCTCAGTAATACGTAGACCAGATGTTGAGGCAGGTGCACCATATATTTGCCTTTATCATAGGGAGGGGGGAGTTGAAATATCGTGTTATACTTGTGAAAATTATTCATTGGTTATCCTTTAGATCACCGTGTGCAGTTGTCATCACAGGAAGAATGTAATGAAGCTGAAGATGCTACATTAGAGTTTCACATGGATTTTGGCTGGTCTGGGACACTTAGGTTGCAAGGAAAGACTGGATGGGTGGAGACTGTTTTCTTCGGTGGTGAGCGGGCAGTGGGGAGGCCTGGTGGAATTTTATAACACATGAGAGGCAGAGATGGAGTAGAGAGCATGTTTTTCCTGGGTTACAAATGACTAATTCTAGAAGTTACAGTGTTAAGGTGAGAGGATGGATAAGTTTAAATCTGTGCGGGGTCAGATTATTTCTCTGAGTTGAGACCGATCAATGCATGCGCTGCCACGGGGAGTGGGGTAAGCTTTACGGTGGTGGCATTGAAAGATTTTCAGATAGGCACAAAAATATGTTGGGAATGGAGAGACGTGGATCACGTACAAGCATAAGAGATTTGGTTTAATTTGGCATTGTAATCAGCAAAGACATCGCGAAGCTAGGTGCTACTTATGTGCGATAATGCTTTGTGTTCACTGTGAGCAGTAATAGTGTCAGCCAACAACATACAGCTTTCCCTGTAGCTACGAATAAGACAGCAGGATGTATGGTTAGATAGATAGAGAGAGGGAGAGAAAAAGAGTGAGAGTGTGAGAGAGAGAGAGAGGGGGGGGGATATGGAGGATTAAGTTGTGAGTTAAGAAGAAGGTCCTGTGCTATCTTGATCTCACTATTACTTCTCGTTCCGCGTGAACTAGGAAGGAAGTTCAGTGAAATACTTGGCTGAGGAGTTCATGAAGTTGGATGGTTCTAGTTACATAGATCATTGGGATCTCTTTTGGGGCAGGTGAGACCGATGTAATGAAACCGGTTACTCCGTAGATGAAGTTAGTTGGTTGCCAGTAAAACTCGGAAAAGTGTGTGGCAAAGTGATGGGAAGCAGTGCTGCAGATCAGCAGATACCATTCACTGGATTGTAGAGGCAAGGTTAAATATTGTCGAAAGCAAGTCCCATTGGGGCCAAGATAATGGTGGGACTGAAGTGCTGAAATATTGATTTACTTACCCCTCTTTGCACTGTGAACTATCAGACCAACAAAGACCACAGTCAGCCCGCTGTGGACAGTAGGCTTTATACTCGCCTATTTGAACACGAGGTGGGGAGATATCTGCACAAAACAGTTTAAGAACTGCCCAGAGTCGGCCTGACATAATTCCAGCAATACACAACGGAGGTGGGCATGTAGAAACAAAACACGTCTCTGCGGAAACGCAAAACTCACATAACGTCGATGTGGTGGGGACTATAACGTATCTTCCGTGTATAACACATGGTCGTAAGTTATCTATAAAGACAATGTCCTTCACTAATGGGGCACAGATACTCTATATAACTCAACATGCCGTGCAGTGAGAACTCCGACCTCCACGCACTCAGAACTCTACTCATTGTTCCAACAGAGTACAACCCCCGTAATCAGGGACAGAAATAAATAAAACACTGACACTAGACTGCAATTCATTGATACGAGCAATCACCTGCCTTCACTGAGTATCTTTCAGGATATACAGGAGACAGCTCATAGAGTGGAACCTCTTAACAACCTCAAATTCATAGAAAATGCATATTTCATTAGTGTGATCATTTAAAGGGCTAACAAACATAACTGGTGAAAAATGGACAGAAACAGGCAGGCAGAGAAGGAGAACCTTCAGCAGATCTCATTCTGATTACCTAGAAGCCTAGCTGAACTTTCGCTTCACTTGTCTGCCTCTCGAGTCTGCCATGCTCAACACTTTCTCTCCATGTAATTGTCCAAAGATCTTTTAGGTGCCGTAACTACACGTGTCAGTATCCTCAGTCATCAACTTCCATATACACAGCAAATTGTGAATAACCTACCTCTCGCATTTCATTGGCATATGTACTCTGACTGTAAAACTATGATTTCTCGTTTAGGAAACTACTATTCCTGGAAAAAGCTATTCATGCCTCAGTCGGTCCCTTGTCATGAGTTTATAAACCTCACTAAGGTGACTGCGTTTCATTGAATACAATGTCTTCGCCCATTCAGCCTCTCTTTCTCCCTTAAGCGCTCTAGCCCTGGGTATCCTCAAAGCTTGCTTGTCTCATTCCAATTAAATTACTTCCTTCTGATGAATAAGTCAGCTGGATCTCTGTGTGCAGTAGTACTGCTCACCGAATCTTTGCAAACGTGATGAAGTCCTGATGGTTTCTTCAAAGGGAAATCTCGCCTGTCAGACCCGTTGGAATTCTTTCAGCGTTGGCATAGGACAGTCAGTGCGTGTGTTTTTGTCACTTCGTTTACTTAGCATTTTAGGAAATCTTTGAGATGCTGCCGCACAAAAGGCTGGGAAGCAACATTGCAGGAAGGATAAGAGCATGCACACGAGAATGGTTAACTGGCAAGAGGCAAATCGTCAGAGAGAAGGGGGCTTTACAGATGGCTGCCGACGACCAGTGGAGTTCCACAGGGTTCATTTAAAAGAGTGCTAATTTTATGTTGTCTTGAAACGATTGACATATCGGATTTAATGGCTTTGAGCCGATGCTTGCGGACAATGCAGAAATAGATGCACGATTCATTTGGTAATGCTGAGGAAGTCTGCAGAAGTACCTGGGGAAACTGGGAGAATAGGCAAATAAGTTGCCAGTTCACAAAATTCGATGGAAGGAATCAAAATGAGAGTATTTTGGACATGGAGGGAATTTGGAAATTGGAGATGTAAAGGTTTGTGTAAATGCAAGTATGGGATTGATGATGTCTACTTTGCATGTTGAATCGCGAATATGGCTGGAAACCAATGTTATCATTTATACGATATAAAGGAAAAAATAATGTTCAGACTTAAGTGAAGTTATTGTTACGTCCACATTTGGAGTAGTCTGAACAGTTTTGATCATCACTTCGAATATAGAACATAGAACATAGACCAGCAGGAGACGGTCTAGGAAATTCTGCACATGATGCTGTGGTGATGCATTATCCTTCCCAGTGCAATTACTCTGACAGCAATATATGAGCGTCTGAGACTAAATGTAAATATCTCTCCCAATCTCACTGCGTTCCGTGGTCCGTATTTCAAGAACCTAATGTTTAAAATTCAATTAAATCTTCAGATAAGCTGTTTTCTTATATGGAGAGTGGATGATATCAGCAACGTGCTGCCAGTAGAGGTGGCTTAATCAGATACCACAGACTATGCAAGCAGGAGCTCGAACGACTTTTAGAATCAGAGAGGACAGGAAAATTGGTAATTGGGAAGGGCAAATTATGAGGCTATAAGTCTAGAACTTGCGGGTGTGAATTCAGATGATGTTTTTTAAGGGAAATGTACCATGGACATGTGGTCGATGTTTAAGGATCTTTTGCAGGATATTAGGGATAAATCTCTCCTGGTAGGAAGATAAAGAATGATAGGGTGAAGGAACCATGGGTGAAAGTGAGGTGGAAAATCCAGTCAGGTGGAAGAAGGCAGCATACATGAGGTTTAGGAAGCAAGGATCAGATGAGTCTATTAAGGAATATAGGATATCAAGAAAGGAGCTTAAGAAGGGGCTGAGGAGAGCGAGAAGGGGGATTGTGAAGGCTTTGGCGAGTAGGGTAAAGGAAAACCCCAAGGCATTCTTCAATTATGTGAAGAACAAATGGATGGCAGGAGTGAAGGTAGGATCGATTAGAGATGAAGGTGGGAAAATGTGTCTGGAGACTGTGGAAGTTAACGAGGTCCTCAATGAATACTTCTCTTCGGTATTCATTCATGAGAGGGAACTTGATGACGGTGAGGACAATAGAAGTGAGGCTGATGTTCTGGAGGATGTTGATATTAACGGAGTGGTGGTGTTGGAGTTGTTAAAATACATTAGGATCGATGTCCCCGGGGTCTGACGGAATATTCCCCAGGCTGGTCCATGAGGCGAGGGGAGAGATTGTTGAGCTTCTGGCTAGGATCTTTCTGTCCTCATTGTCCACGGGAATGGTACCGAAGGATTGGAGGGAGGCGAATATTGTCCCCTTGTTCAAAAAAAGTAGCAGGGATAGTCCGGGTGATTATAGAGCCTTACATCTGTGGTGGAAAGCTGTTGGAAAAGCTTCTTTGAGATAGGATCTATGGGATTTGGAGAATCATGGTCTGATCAGGGACAGTCAGCATGACTTTGTGAAGGGCAGATCGTGTCTAACAAGCCTGATAGAGTCCTTTGAGGAGGTAACCAGGTATACAGATGAGGGTAGTACAGTGGATGTGATCTACATGGATTTTAGTAAGGCATTTGATAAGGTTCCACACGATAGGCTTATTCAGAAAGTCAAAAGGCATGAGATCCAGGGAAGTTTGGCCTGGTGGATTCAGAATTGGCTTGCCTGAAGAAAGCAGAGTGTCGCGGTGGAAAGGAGTACATTTGGTTTGGAGGGTTGTGACTAGTGCTGTCCCACAGGATTGGTTCTGGGACCTCTACTTTTCGTGATTTTTATTAACGACCTGGATGTGGGGGTAGACGGGTGGGTTAGCAAGTGTGCAGATGACACAAAGGTTGGTGGTATTTTAGATAGTGTAGAGGAACGTTCAACCCGGAGAAGTGTGAGGTGGTACACTTTGGAAGGACAAACTCCAAGGAAGAGTTCAAAGTAAAAAGCAGGATACTTGAAAGTGTGGAGGAGCAGAGGGATCTGGGGGTACATGTCCACAGATTCCTGAAAGTTGCCTCACAGGTAGATAGGGTAATTAAGAAAGCTTATGGAGTGTTAGCTTTCATAAGTCCAGGGATAGAGTTTAAGTGTCGCGGGGTAATGATGCAGGAGTAGGCCATACTTGGAGCACTGTGTACGTTCTGGTCGCCTCACTATAGGAAGGATGTGGAAGCATTGGTAAGAGTACAGAGGAGATTTACCAGGATGCTGCCGGGTTTAGTGACTATGCATTATGATCAGAGATTAAGGAAGCTAGGGCTTTACTCTTTGGAGAGAAGGAGGATGAGAGGAGACATGATAGATATATACAAAATATTAAAAGGAATAGGTAGAGTGGACAGCCAGCACTTCTTTCCCAGGGCACCACTGCTCAATACAAGAGGACATGACTTTAAGGTAAGGGGTGTGAAGTTCAAGGGGGATATTAGAGGAAGATATTTTACTCAGAGAATGATTGGTGCATGGAATGCACTGCCTGAGTCAGTGGTGGAGGCAGATACAGTAGTGAAATTTAAGAGACTGCTAGACAGATATATGGGGAATTTAAGGTGGGGGTTTATATGGGAGGCAGGGTTTAAGAGTCGGTAGAACATTGTGCGCCGAAGGGCCTGTACTGTGCTGTATTGTTCTATGTTCTATGTTCTAATCTTACTTTGTGAGATATGCGAGGTAAAGTAAAATTGTGATTCCTTTACAATATTGGTCTACAACATCAGGAGATTAAAACTGTTAATGGCAATGAGGACAATACTTTTGTGGATATTTAAGACTCCCCAGGATGCCTAATATTAAAAGTTGTTTTTTTTTAATATCGCGATCGCTCTGCCATGCAATTGAAATGTTGTTTTATAGTTTTGTTTCATATCTCAGTAAAATTCTTGCAGCTGGTGCTTGTGAATACTTGCACTAACTCCCGTTATTTATTAGAAAATGCACATGACAATGGAGTCTTATTGACACTACAAATGTTTCTCATCTTTCGGGAACTCAGGATTTTTTTTTCTGCTATTCCTTGCCTACTGGTATGGCTATTATGAAATGTACGGCTCATATCAATGGGAATGATGAAATAACTAACAACAGCTACAGTAGAACTTCATTACATGTGAATGCACTTCCGTGTTACCAGCCAACCGATTCTATTTAAACTCTAATGATGAACTAAGTACTTGTTATTGCACATGCATTTTTATCTAAATGCAGAATCTAATCCAAGTTGTAGAAATGAAGCCATAAGTATTGCTGAACTTTTATTCTTTGGTCGAGAATCCCTACGAAGACCTCAAGTGATAATGGGCCACAAGGGAAATGGAGCTTCTTGATTGGGTGTCTTGTAATTAAAGGAACCCTTAGAAAGCAGTGACCACAGTATGAGCGAATTCACCCTGCACTTTATCATATATATCAGAATTGCAGTGGAGTGAAGGGAACTAAAGAGGCCAGAATTGATTGGACAGGGATACTAAAATGGATGATGGGTCAACATCGATGGCTGCTGTTTCTGTAGGAAATTCGAGAAGTTCAGGAAAGATAATATTCAAAATATAAACAAGTCTTTTAAAGAGAGTATCACACAACAGTGACTGATAAGGGAAGTCTGAGCAAAAGAGAGGGCATATAGCAAAAAAAAGCGGGAAGGTAAAGAATAGGGAAGCGTTTCAAAGCCAACCGAAGTCAAATAAAATGCCACAAGGAGAGAAAAGATGAAATACGAAGCTTCGCTTGTCAATAACATAACAGAGGATAGGAAACTGTTTTGCTGATGAATATAAAGGATAAAGGGGAGAAGGAAGTGGATATTGGACCGTTGGAGCATGAAAGTGGAGAGGTAGTTACGGGGAACGAAGAAACGGCAGTTCAACGCAGAGACCGGAAGAGCGTAAATATACATCAACCAGCTGGACCAGGTTGACTACACTAAAGTTTCCTGAAAGGTAAATGAAGAGATTGTGGAGGCATTAATTCAAGAATCACTGGGTTGTGGAATGGCTCCAGAGGATAGGAAATTTGTAAATATCACCCCACAATTTTAGGAGGAAAGAAGGGAGATGAAAGGAACCTATAGGTCAGGTACCCGTTCTTCTGTCCTTGGAAAGATGTAGTAGTCCATTACTACGGATGAAGTTTTGGTGTATTTGGCAGCACGAGGTAAAATAGTCCAAAGGCAGCATGGTTTTCTAAAGGGAACATCTAGCTTGTCAAATCTTCTGAAATTCTTCGTGGGAATGCCAGGCTTTGGCTAAAAGGTGGCTTCAGTTCGAAATTGGCGTCGGCTCTGTGTAAGTTTTCCGGGCAAGTTTCTGTTAAGTTTCCCTTACTTCGGAGTGTGTTAGCAGTACTTAGGTTAGCTCAAATGGTCCTTGTGTGTGCTTCATCCCGGATGCTGGAACCCTGCGACTCCCTGAGTCTCCCAGGGAACTTCACGTGTGTGGTTTAATCCAGATGCAGCTCCTTGAAGAATCTGGAGAAGCGGTTCGATGATCTTTGGCTTCTACGAGAAGCTGAGGAGATCATCGATCGGAGTTACTGGGAAGTAGTCACCCCTAAGTTGCAGGAGGCGGGTAGCTGGGTGACTGCTCGGAAAAAAGGATTGGGAGGATGAAGGGCAGTTAGCGCAGAACACCTTTGTGGCTATCTCCATCAAGAATTAGAAAAACAAAACATTGAAAACATATAAAACCTGCAGCACAATACAGGTCCTTCACCCCACAAAGCTGTGCCGAATACATCCTTAATTGAGAAATTACCAAAGGTTGCACATAGCCCTCTATTTCTCTGAGCTCCATGTACCTATTCAGGAGTCTCTTAAAAGACCCTATAGTATCCGTCTCCATCACCATCGCCAGTTGCGCGTTCCATGCACTCACCACTCTCTGCGTAAAAAAAAAACTTATCCCTGATATCTCCTATGGTGTGCACATCCTTCCTATAGTGAGGCGTCCAGAACTGAGCACAGTACTCCATGTGGGGTCTGACTATATAGCTGCAACATTACCTCCCGGCTCCTAAACTCAATCCCACGATTGATGAAGGCCATTGCACCGTATGCTTTCTTAACCACAAAGTCACACTGCGCAGCAGCCTTGATCCTATGGTCTTAGACCCCAAGATCGCTCTGATCCTCCCCACACTGCCAAGAGTCTGATCATTAATATGATATTCTTTCATCATATTTCACCTATCAAAATGAATCACCTCACACTTAACTGAGTTGAACTCCATCTGCCACTTCTAGTCCATTTTAGATCCCATCAATGCCCCGCAGTAACCTCTGACAGCCCTCCACACTGTCCCTTCTGACAGCCCTCTACACCTCCAACCCTTGTGTCATCAGCAAATTTACTAACTCATCCTTCCTCTTCTTCTTTCAGGTGATTTATAAAAATCATGAAGAGTAGGGGTCCATGAACAGATCCCTGATGCTCATCTCTGGTGACCGCCATCCATGCAGAATATGACCCGTGTAAAATCACTCTTTGCCTTCTAGTGGACAAGCCAGTTCTGGATCCACAAAGCAGATCTTTGACCGCTTGGATCCCGTGCCTGCTTACTTTCTCCATAAGCTTTGCTTGGGCTACCTTATCAACTGACTTGCTGAAATCTATATACACAGCATCTTCCTTCATCAATGTGTTCAGTTACATCCTCAAAAAATTCAATCAGGCTCATTAGGCAGGACCTTCCTTTCAGAATGCCATGCTGACTACTCCTAATCATATTATGCCTCTTCAAATGTTCTTAAATCCTGCCCCTGAGAATCTTCACCATGACCAACCACTGAAGGAAGGCTCATTGGTTTATAATTTCCTGGGCTATCTCAACTCCATTTTTTGAATGATGGAACAACATCCGCAACCCTACAATCCTCCGAAACTTCTCCAGTCCTCATTGATGATGCCATGATCATCGCCAGAAGCTCAGAAATCTCCTCCCTCACCTCCCACAGTCGCCTGGAGAACATCTCGTCCAGTCCCAGTGACATATCCAACTTGATGCTTTCCAAAAGCTCCAGCACATCCTCTTTCTTAATATCTATATGCTCAAGCCTTTCAGTCAGCTCTAAGTCATCTCTACAATCACCAAGGTCCTTTTTCGTAGTGGCTACTGAAGCAAACTACTCATTAAGTTCTTTTGCTATCTCCTCCGGTGCCATACAAACTTTTCTACCGTCATGCCTGATTTGTCCTATTCGCACACCTCTTATCCTCTTGCTCTTATCATACTTGTAGAAAGCCTTGGGGGTTTCCTTAATCCTGTCCGGCAAGTCCTTTTCATGGCTCCTTCTGGCTCTCTTATTTTCTTTCTTGAGCTCCTTCCTGCTAGCCATATCATTGTCCAGTTCTCCATCATTACTTAGTTTTTTTTTAACCTTTCGTAAGCTCTTATTTTCTTCTTGGCTCGTTTTAAAACGGCTTTTGTACACCTCGGTACCTGCACTCTATCATCCTTTACATTGGATTTCCTCATTGGAACGTACCTATGCATAACTCCACGCAAATATCCCCTGGACGTTTGCCACATTTTTTCATACATATCCCTGAGAACATCTTTTTCCAATTTATGCTTCCAAGTTCCTGCCTGATAGAATCATATTTCCCCTTACTCCAAGTGAGTTATTCCCGAACTGGTCTGTTCCTATTCCTTTCCAATGCTATGGTAAAGGAGATAGAGTTGTGATCACTATTTCTAAAATGCTCTCCCCGTGAGAGATCTGACATCTGATTAGGTTCATTTCCCAATACCAGATCAAATACTGCCTCTCATCTTGTTGGCTTATCTACATATTGGGTCGGGGAAACTTCTTTAACGCACTTAGTAAACTCCATCCCATCTAAACCCCTCTCTCCAGGGACATGCCAATCGATATTTGTGAAATTAAAATCTCCCACCATGACAACCCTGTTATTACGACACCTTCCCAGACTCTGTCTCCTTACTTGCTTCTCGTTGTCCCTGTTACCATTGGGTAGTCTATAAAAAACACCCAGTAGAGTTACTCAGCCCTTCCTGTTCCTAACTTCCAACCACAGAGACTCCGTAGACAATCCCTCTATGTCCTTTTCCTGTCATACGGCCATGACACTACCTCTGATCAACAGTGTCACGCCCCACCTCTTTTGTCTCCCTTCCTATCCTTTCTGAAACATCTAAAGCCCGGCACTCGAAGTAACCATTCTTGCCCCTGAGCCATCCAAGTCTCTGTAATGGCCACAACATCATAGTTCCAAATAATGATACACACCCTATGCGCATCCGCTTTGTATGGAATTCTCCTTGCATGGGTCTGAACGTGTCCCTTCTCGATCCACTGCCTATCTGCCCTCAAGCACTGTCTCCAAACTTCCTCTATTTGTGAGCCTCTTCGTCCAACTCTTCAATTTGGTTCCCAACCCCAGCAATCTTCGTTTAAACTCTCCTCAATACCTTTAACAAACCTCCCCGCCAGAATACTGCTCCTCCTGGGATTCAAGTGCAACCTGTCTTTTTTTACAAGTCACCCCTGCCTCAAAAGAGGTCCCAATGATCCAGAAATCGGAATCCTTGACCCTTGCTCCAATCCCTCAGCCACGCATTTATCCTCAAACTCATTCTATCTCTGTACTAATAGTCGTGTGGCACAGGCAGTAATACCGAGATGACCGCCTTTGCTGTTCTGCTTCTCACCTTCCTTCCTAATTCCCTGTCGTCTGCTTTTAGGACCTTCTCCCTTTCCCTGCCTATGTCGTTGGTACCAATATGTACCACAACCTCTGGCTGTTCTCCTTCCTACTTCAGAATATCTTGGACGCAATCAGAAGCATCGCGGACCCTATGTCATAAGTACAGGGAAATGCAAAGTCTTGAAGAGAGAAATTAGAGAGCTCGGCAGTAAACTAAGAAGCAGTAAGCCTGGATAGTGATTTCTGGACTGCTACCTATGCTAGGCGCCAGTCCAGGTAAAAACTGGATTATTTAACAGGCAACTTCGTGGCTGAGAACTCGGTGCAGGGGAAACGGTTTAAGCTTCTTCGATAATTGGGATCTTTTCTGGGGGAGTTCTGACCTGTGCAAAAGGAACCAGTTGCAAATGAACGTGAGGGGTCCGATATTCTCGCGTGCAGATTCATGAGAGTTGTTGGGGAATGCTTAAACTAATTTGGCAGCGTGATGGGAACCACAGAGAAGGATCTTAGGATAGGACTGACGTTGAAAAAGCAAAGATAGCGTGCAGTCAGAATGTGAGAAAGAGCAGGCAGCTGACAGGATCAAACTGCAGTCGGCAGGGTGAATGTCAATGTATTAGAGATACAGAATCAAAATGGGTTGCAAATACACAGCTGGAAGTGTTATATTTCAGTGCACAGTGTGTAAAAAATAAGGTCTATGATCTTGTTGCAGGCTTGCAGATTGCTGGGTACGATATTGTGGTCATCACTAAATCATAGCCGAAGCATGGTTGTCGTTCTGAGCAGCATGCCCAAGACTTCAAATTGTATCGTAGTAATAGGAAGGTAGACAGGTGGATATGCTGGTAAAAAAATGGAATCAAATAACTAGAAAGGTGCGACAAAGGATTAGAAGATGTTGAATCCTTGTGGGTTGAGTTATGAAACTGCATGATTAAAAGTACCTTGATGGCAGTTATACAAAGGTCTCCAAACTGTCACTGGGATCTGAGCTACCGATTCCAATGGGAAAAAGGCGTGTCAAAAGGGCAATGTTGTGATATTCATTGGGAATTTTAACATGTAGGTAGATTAGGAAAACCAATTGGTCATGGATCTCAGGAGAGTGAATTTGTGAAATGCTTGTAAGGTGGCAGTTTACTACTAGAGGATCTTTATACTGGGTTGAGTGTTCTTCAATAAACCAGAGACAATTAAGGAACGTATGTTAAAGGGCTACTTTGGAGACAGTGATAACAACATAATTAAGTTCAACTTGAAATTTGATAGGGTGAAAGTAAACTCTGTTGTGGCAGTATTTCAGTGGATAAAGGAAATTATGACATATTAGTGGGCCAGAGTAAATTGGAAGGGGAATGTATCATGGATGACGGAAATGCAGAAGTCATATTGAGCTTCTAATGAAGTGCGTAAGGTGCAGGATAGAAACCTACGAAACATAGAAAATCCACAGCACAATACAGACCCTTCGGCCCACAAAGCTGCACGAACATTTTCTTACCTTAAAACTACCAAGGCTTACCCATAGTCCTGTATTTTTCTATTCTCCATGTATCCGTCCGGGAGCCTCTAAAAAGACCCTATCGTTTCTGCCTCCTCGACCTCCGCCGGCAGCCCATTCCAAGCACTCACAACTCTCTGCATAAAAGAAAAAAATCTCACCACTGACATCTCTGTACCTACTTCCAAGCGCCTTAAAACTATTTCCTCTTGTGCTAGCCATTTCAGCCCTGGGAAAATGTCTCTGACTATCCACACGATCAATGCCTCTCATTATCTTGAACACCTCTTTCAGGTTACCTCTCATTCTTCGTTGCTCCAAGGAGGAAAGGCCGAGTTTGCTCAACCTAAGTTGAATGAACTCGGCATGCCGACCTCCCCACCCCACCCCCCAAAGCAGGCAACAGTATAGAAGTATTCAAAAAGCAAAGAAATACTCAAATGGTAAAATAGGACAAACGTGGTTTTCAAGGATGTCAAAGCTAAGGTAAAAAGAAAATAAAGTGTGTGCATCAAATAGTAAAATAGCGAGATGATAGTGGATTTGGAAATTTTTAAAAAACAGCAAAAATAACAAAAATCATTCGCGGGGAATATGAAATATGGAAAATGCTAGGAAACTATATAGGTGGATAGAAAATGTTTCATCTATTATTTAAAAAATATTAAAAAGGAAGTGAGAGAGAATAAAAATCAGATCGGAGAATTACAACAGGGGGGAAGGAGATGACAAATGAACTAAATGAACATTTTGCATCATTTTTCAATATGGAAAACGCTGACAGTGTCCCAAGTGTTCGAGTGAAGATGAATGAGTGCAGTTACTTTAGCGAGGGAGAAGGCGTTCAAAAATCTGAATGAATCAAAGCTACATGAGACAGACGGACCAGATGAACTGCAGATTAGGGTACCCAAAGAGGTTGCGGTGGAAATTGTGGAAGCATGATCTTCCAAGAACCATTGGTTATGGCGGGTTTCTGGAGAACTGGCACATTGCACATGTCACTCCACTCCAGGGAAGGGCGGTGGCAGCAGAAAGAAAATTATAGACCGACTTGACTGGACTCAACAGCAGGGATGATTTTGGAGTCAGTTGTCAAGTATGGGGGTATGAGGTATTTGGTGACATAAGACAAGATTGAACACAATTGACATGGTTTCCTTCAGTGTAAAACTTGTCTGACCAAGCTGTTGGAATTGATAGAGGAGATTACAAGTAGGGTACATACAGAGGAAGTGGTATTTGTATTTTCAGAGGTATGCCACACAACAGACTGCTTTCTGCCGGAATACGTGGTATTCCAGGAAAGTAGCTTGCATGATTAGATCAATGGCTGATCGGTAGGAGGCAGCGAGTGGGAATTAATTGATCGCTTTCTGTTCGGGTGCAGTGATTAGTGATATTCCGCAGGTGTCAATGTTGGAACCACTTCAGTTTATGCAGTATATCAATGATTTGGATATGCAATAAATGCATTTGTTGCCAAGTTTGCAGATGATGTGAGTATTGGTGGAGTTGGTGTTGAGGAAACTGGAAGGCTGTAGAAAGACTTGGGCAGTTTATAAGAATGGGCAAGAATGTGGAAAATGAAAAACCGCATTGGAAAATGCATGACTATGCACTTTGGTAGTAGGAATAAATGTGCAGACTGTTTTGTAATGGGGAGAAATCCAACTCTCTTAAATGCAAAGGGACTTTTGACTCCACGTGCAAGTATAGAGTGAGGAAGGCAAGTTCAATGTTAAAATTCATTGCAAGAGGTCTAAAATATGAGAGCATAGATGTGAGATTGAGGTTTTGTAAGCCACTGTGGAGGTTTCTCCATGAGGATTGTGAACAGTTGTGGGATCCTTATCTGTGAAAGGATGTGCTGGCATTGGAGAAAGTGTAGGGAGGCGACAGACAGGCGAAGACAATGACAGAATCCAGCATGGGAAATGAAAAAAGGGAGGAAGAGATGAGAAAAGATCACTGGTTTGTAAACATCAATGTTAATGCCATCAGGCTGAAGACTACTGAGACATAATATGAAGTGTTGCTCCTCAAACCAGAGAATTGCCTCATCGTGTCATTAGACGAGGGAACCCTTTGACCGCATTATTTGGTACTATTGGAGGGATAGACTTTATCTTGAAGACACATGATTTGCAAGTTTTGGTTTTTCATTCTCTTATAGCTAGGAGGGCGCTCTTGCTTAAATGGAAGGATGCTGCTCCGCTTAAACATGCTCAATAGTTACGGGATGTTATGTCATGTTTAAATTTAGAGAAGATCCGATGTTCAGTTTTTGAATCTAGCCAAGACTTTTATATATTGTGGGGACCATTTTTTGAGTTATTTTTCAAAACCTTTGATTTGCTGTAAAAGTATAGATGTTGGCGAATAATATATTTTAATATATGATAAGGGTTTTTCCCCTTTTTCTTGCTTTTACTCACAGCTCAGACTTTGGTACGAGGTTAAATGATTTTTTTTCTGTACAATAAAATTATATTTTGATATTATGATTTAATGTAATTTTTATGAATACAGGGTTTTGTGATTGTATCTGTATTTTTAATACAATGTATTTGGTACTATTTCATTTTTTTTCTTTTGAGTTATAATATATATATCTTCTTGTACTCTGTATTCCTTTATGCAGAAGCTAGTAAAAATATTGAAACAGAGGAGAGAATGTATGTCGACACTAACCAATGTAGAGATAACTGCATCGCGACCACTGGATATAGTAGATGACCCCGACAGAGTCATAAGAAGATAAATACATAGGAAATAGCAGCAGGAGTAAACAAACTGGCCCGTCAAATCTCTTCCACAACTGAATAAGGTAATGGGTGATTTGCCATTGACTCATATCAACCTACCTGCCTTTTCCCCTACTATGCAGAAAAAAAAATCACGGGTGAAGTGTTGCCTTACCTGGAAGGACTGTTTGGAGGCCTGAGGGAGAAGGTGAATGGGCGGCTGTAGTTCTTCTTCCGCTTGGAGATGGAAATTTGTTAAGGACGAATTATCAATGAAATTACGGAGAGAGTGTTACCTGCAAAGAGTGGAGGGTGGTGAGTGGTAGGATAGGTGAAGGTGTGAATAGTGGTAGGATGCATTTGAACACGGCGGAAGTTATGGAGAATGACGAGCTGGTTGGGGAGTCATGGACTGGTGGATAAGGACAAGAGGAACTGTATCCCTGTTTGAAATTGTGAAGATGTGTTGACGATTGTTGCCCGTGAAATTGCAGAGAAGTGAGTAAGCGCGGCACCAGTGGTTGACGAATCAATAGCAAACTGCTCAAGTTCATGGCTGCCGAATAGTTCCTTCTATCCATTACTTAGACAATAAATCCTGTTGGTGAATGTTCTGATTAACCGAAAATGAGAGCAGAAAGGGGGCGTCTCCTCTGACTGGTGCTTGAGCAAGTAGTGGACGAATCGAAAAGGAATCTGACAACATCCCCGTTCAAGGAGGAAGAAGTGTACAGTATGTCTAGTTAGAGTCAGTTTCAGTTAACCAAACATCCAGGTAACCTATGAGCACCACTGTGCCAACCCTCTGAGTGACAGATCGCCCTTCCCCAATGGTTTCAGGTTCTGAATATGATTTGCATTCCAGCCTGTCACAGGGGTTACTTTCTTAATCTTGTGTTATCTTCTTTGGTGCTTACAACAAAAGTGGGTTTCGGAAGGCAGGTACGTCACCTGTCCCGGATGGTGGGCATTCTAGTCTTCTGGAAGTGTTGGCTAAAGAGATCGTGGAGGTAATAGTAATGATCTTTTAAGAATCACTAGATTTTTGACTGGATCTGGAAGGTAGAAAATTACAAATATCATTCACTCTTCAAGAAGGGATAGAGGCAGAAGTGAGGAAACTATGTTCCAGTTATTCTGACCTCAGTGGTTATGTGGATTGTTTGCAGTCGATTATTAAGGATGAGATCTTAGGGGACGTGGAGGTACATGATAATTGCATGCTTTGCAATTATCTCAAGGGAAGATTTTGCTTGACGAATTCTTCCGAATTCTTTGAAGAAATAGCAAGCAGTATAGACAAAGGAGAAGCGGTTGAGGCTGTGTACTTGTATTTTCAGAATGACTTTGAAAAGGTGGCACCCATGAGCTCCAAGCCCATGTATTACAGAAAACCTACCACATAGATAAAACAGATGCAGGTGTGCAGGAAGCAAAGGTTGGGAATAAAGGGAGACTTAGCTGCTGGCTGCTGGTGACGAGTGTGTTCCATAGGTGTCCCTGTTGTGACCGATTCTTTTCACGTTTTACGTCAATGATTTGGATGAGGCAATTGATGTGTTTGTTGAAAATTCTGCAGACGATATGACAATATATGGAAGGACAAATTGTTTTCAGGAAGTAGATAATCTGCTGGAGGACGTAGACAGAAGAGAAGTATGGGCAAAGAAATGGCAGGTGGTGTACAGTGTCGGGAAATGTATGTGGTCATGTAGTTTTGTGGAAGAAATGAAATGGTTGAGTATTTACAAAATACAGAGAAAATGCAATTAACTGAAGTGCAAAGCGACTTGGGAGTGTGGGCGATTCCTAAATGTTAATTTGCCGGGTCAGTCTGTAATGCGAAACAAATGCGATGATAGCATTCATTTTATGAGGACTGGAATGTAAATTGAAGGATGTAATATTGAGACTTTATAAAGCACTGGTGAGGCATCACTTGAAGTATTGTGAACAGTTTGGTGTCCATTATCTCGGAAGGGATATACTGAAACTGCTGCGGGCTCAAAGGAAGTTCACAAAAATCAGTCTACAATTGATTTTTTTTGGAGAAGGAAGTCAGAGGATCAGAGCGGGAGCCATTTTGATTTTTTCTTCTTCTCATCGGAGTTAAGAGAGGCGGGACTGCGCAGGCGTGTGACATCGGGCAGTGAAGCGGGGAAGATTTAAAAAGGAAACAACCTTATACAGCGGGCCATGTCGTTTCGCGGGTGGTGGAGTGAGCCGGGAGCAGAGTGAAGGCTTAAAGGCTTGGGCTCAATGGGCTTAGGTGGAAGCGGGCGAGGCAATGTAGGTTTAGGTTTCAGTTTTTCCTGTTATTTGAGGAAGGGGGTAAGTATGAGTGTAGGGGCAGCTTGTTGTTCTTGGTGTCGGATGTGGGAGGTCCTGGAGTCTCCTAGCCTCCTGGATGTCCACATTTGCACCAGGTGCGCCGAGCTGCAGCTCCTAAGCGACCGTTTTAGGGAATTGGAGCTGCAGCTCGATGATCTTCGTCTGGCCAGGGAGAGTGAAGAGTTGATAGAGAGGAGTTACAGGCAGGTGGTTACACCAGGGCCACGGGAGGCAGACAGGTGGGTCACGGTTAGGAGCGGGGAGGGGAAGAGTCAGGTACTAGAGAGTACCCCAGTGGCTGTATCCCTTGACAATAAGTACTCCAGTTCGAGTACTGTTGGGGAAGGCAGCCTACCTGGGGGAAGCAACAGTGGCTGTGCCTCCAACACAGAGTCCAGCCCTGTAGCTTACAAGGGTAGGGAAAAGAAGAGGAAGGCAGTAGTAATAGGGCACTCGATAGTTAGGTGGTAAGATAGGCGATTCTGTGGATGCAATCAGGAGACCAGGATGGTAGTTTGCCTCCCTGGTACCAGGGTCCGGGATGGTTTTGATTGCGTCCAAGATATCCTGAAGTGAGAGAGTGAGGAGCCAGAGGTTGTGGTACATATAGGTACCAATGACATAGGTAGGAAAAGGGTAGAAGTCCTGAAAGGAAAATATAGGAAGTTAGGACGGAAGTTGAGAAGACGGACTGCAAAGGTAGTAATCTCGGGCAGTGATAGGAGGAATGGAATGAAGTTGAGGATAAATGCGTGGCTGAGGGATTGGAGCAGGGGGCAAGGTTTCAAGTTTCTGGATCATTGGAAACATCTTTTGGGGCAGGTGTGATCTGTACAAAAAGGATGGGCTACACTTGAATCCTAGGAATACCAATATCCTGGCGGGGAGATTTGCTGAGTCAACTTGGGAGACTTTAAACTAGAATGGTTGGGGGGTGGGAATCAATTTGAAGAGACCAGGAGAGAGGAGGTTAGTTCACAAATAGAGAAAGCTAGTTGACAGTGTGTGAGGGAGGATAGGCAGGTGATAGACAAGGGGAGTGCTGAGACCGAAGATGTAGTGGAGAAGGAAGAAAAAGATAATAAAGTTGTTTGCACCGTTAGGGATAAACAGAGAAGAAGAGGTGGGAGAGTTTCTTATGTGCATCTACTTTAATGCTAGGCGCATTTTAAAAATGGTGGATGAGCTTAGAGCATGGATTGCTACCTGGAAAAATGATGTTGTAGCTATTAGTGAAACATGGTTGCAGGAGGGGTATGATTGGCAACTAAATATCCTGGATTTCGTTGCTTCAGATGTGATAGAATCAGAGGAGCAAGAGGGAGAGGTGTTGCATTGCTTGTCCAAGAAAATATTACAGCGATGCTTTGGCAGGATAGATTAGAGGGCTCGTTTAGGGAGACTATTTGGGTGGAATTGAGGAATGGGAAAGGTGTAGTAACACTTATAGGAGTGTATTATAGACCACCTAATGGGGAGCAAGAATTGGAAGAGCAAATTTGTAAGGAGATAGCAGATATTTGTAGTAAGCACAGGGTTGTGATTGTGGGAGATTTTAATTTTCCACACATAGACTGGGAAGCCCATTCTGTAAAAGGGCTGGATGGTTTGGAGTTTGTAAAATGTGTGCAGGATAGTTTATTGCAGCAATACATAGAGGTACCAACTAGAGAAGGGGCAGTGTTGGATCTCCTGTTAGGGAATGAGATAGGTCAGATAATGGAGGTATGTGTTGAGGAGCACTTCGGGTCCAGTGATCACAATACCATTAGTTTCAATATAATTATGGAGAAGGATAGGTCTGGACCCAGGGTTAAGATTTTTGATTGGAGAAAGGCTAACTTTGAGAAGATGCGAAAGGATTTAAAAGGAGTGGATTGGAACTATTTGTTTTTTGGGAAGGATGTGTACAATATCCTGTGTATGTTACTAAAAAGGGCTTCTTTGGTTTGTTACGGGTAGGGATGTTTCTTTGTCTGTTAAATGTTTCTCTCGCCGTTGTTTCACTTTAGAATGGCTGATATGGTAATTGTATTCATTTGTTAATCAATGGGGAATGTTATTGTGTTTTGTGAGGCTGGGAACTTGGGGGAGGGGTTGCGCGGGCTTGGGAGTGAGGGGAGTCGGGAGGGAGACGCCGAGGAAGGTGGACGTGCGCTTGGAAGACCACCGGGGAGTCCGAGGTGGAAGACGTGGAAGTCGGAGGCAAGCGACGAGGGGTCGAATGGTTCGCTGGTTGAGCTCCAACGAGTGCACTAACTGACTGAACTTTGATAAGTTGGCGCCTTTTGTTTTTTTCTTGTATATATATATATATTGTATTGCCTAATACTCTTTTAATTTTAGTAAACTCTTTAAAGTGTATTTCATACCAGTATTTGTTGTGGGTTTGATGCTGTTGGTGGGCGCGAGGCATAAACGCGATTCTCACAGCACCTGCGTGTACGGGAGGTGGGTTGGTGTGTGGCTGGATCTCCTTTTCCCCTAGACATATACCAGCCTTTTGGGTAAGTGTTACATTTGTGGGGTGCTCGTCCCGGATTGGATTGTCAGGGGGCTGTGGAATCGCGCAGGCTGCAAAGCGGAGATGGACAGAGATAAGATTGTTACCTGGTGCGAATTTGAAGGTGTACCGGTACAGTACGCATGCGTAGTGAGCGGAGTGGATTTTCGAGTTTCGGGAGACGTGCTAGTGCGGGGGTTAAGTTTGGTGAACGGTATGGGGCAGGTAGAATTGATAGCTAGACGGTGTGGTAAAGAGGTGGAGTCTAGCTGGGTGTTGGTTAGTACGAGTGCTGACGTCAGGACGTTGGAACTGCCGGCGACGGTCAGTGTACCGGGGGAGGAGGGGCTGTGGGGGCTCCACCCCTTCTCCAAGGATGAGGCTGAGGAGACATTGGAGGAGGAGCTAGAGCTAGAGGAAAACCCCAGAGAGGTGGCCGGCACTAGCAAAGGGAAGAGGGAGGAGGGAGTCGTGACTATGCCCCGCCCCCCAGGTAGGGGGGAAGCCTTGGAGCTGGCAGCCGCACTTAACTCCCTGGTGGGAGTGGCCGAGAGGCCACGGTTGAAGCTGGGGGTGTTCTCCGGAGCCAAGCCTACTCCGGACGGGGAGGTGGCCTATGAGACCTGGATCGAGCATACGTCCTTGATGTTAGAGGAGTGGCCAGGCTCGGAGGAGGAGAAGAGGCAGCGATTGGTGGGAAGTTTGAGGGGTTTAGCAGCCAAAACAGTCCGGGAGTTGAAAGCTGAAAAGTCTGGGGCCTCAGTGGAGGAATGTATAGAAGTTTTGGAGGGAGCGTTTGGGTTGTCAGGGGAACCCTGGCTGCTTTTAGCAAAGTTCCAACGCCTGGAACAATGGAGAGGGGAAAAGCTCTCCAAGTACATATTTAGGATGGAGGGGATGCTCTCGGGGCTGCGGCGCCAGGGGGTAGTGAAGGCGCCTGACGTGGCTAGCGTGAGGATGAGTCAGTAATTCAGTGGCTCTCTGGAAGAGGACAAGGTGGCGTGGACTATCCGGCAGGCTTATAGGAAAGGCCCTCCTCCATCGTTCGGGCCACTGATTAGAGAGGTGCGGGAGGAAGAGAGAGCGTTGGGGCAAAAAAGGGGCGCGGGCCTACGGGAGTGATCCTCAGCGATACAGGAAGTGGTGGCTGGGTGGAGGAATGACAACCCACCGGGGGGTAGAGAACCCCCTCTGGAGGGGAGGGACAGGGGAGGTACCCACTCTCAGGGGCGACCAGTGCAGTGGGTTGGGAGTGGGAGTCGTCCTGGGAGAGGAGGGGCGGCAGGCAGCATGTGCTTTAACTGTGGGAAAGAGGGGCATTTCAGGCGGGACTGTGGGCGGCCGAGGGTGTGCTATAGCTGTGGAGAGGAGGGACACTTTAAGTGGGATTGTGAGAGACCAGGAGTTCCGCGGAGGACAAGCCCCCCTGCGACTAAGAAGGGGGAGGTGTCGGGAAACTTAGGAGAGGCTCAGTGAGGGAACGGACTGGAGCCTCTGGAGGAACACATTCCCAGAGATCAGCCAGGGGACCACCGGGTGCCCACACCTCTATTCCAGATGGGCTGGTAGGACCCCGTGCCAGTGTGGGTCTACGGATAGAGGGAGTTTACGCAAAAGCCGTTCTGGATACGGGATCGCAGGTGACCTTATTGTACCGGTCTTTCTACAACCAATATCTAAAGCATTTGCCCGTAACCCCATTTGACGCCCTGCAGATTTGGGGTGTGAGCGAGGGTGACTACCCATACGATGGGTACCTATCGGTGAGATTGGAGTTCTCGGAGGGCGATGTGAGAGTGTCCGAAGCTATTGAGAAGTTGGTGTTGGTGTGTCTTGACCCGGTGGAAACCGGTGGTGCTGCCCTCCTGGTGGGAATTAATTCCCCTGTTGTGCGACGGCTCCTGGGACGAAGCGGGGGAAGCGGGGGAAGACTTTCTGGAGACCCTCTCGGTGCATCCAGTGTTTCGAGCAGTGTTCGAAGAAGGGGTTGCCTCCCTAGGACTGGACTCGGAGTGTAAACGAGAGACAGTGTGGTGTACGCAGGCGAGGCCCAAGGTGATCCAACCTGGGGAGGTAGCACTAGTGATGGGGACCCCCAGATTCCCAGGTGTGTCAACGGGCGAAGACCTGTTAGTAGACGCCCTGGACGATCTTGAAGGGGAGACACGAATTCCGGCGGGGGCGCTGGTGAGGCCCGAAGTGCAGAGACCAGGGGAGGTACATGCGAGGTGTATAGCTATAAGTGTCAGGAACACCACGGCAAGGGAAATCACCTTTAAGAGGGGAATGCCGCTGGCACATCTGTTCCCGGTGACGGTAATGTCTAGCGCACCAGTGAGGACCCCTAACGGGGAGGGATCGGAGCATCGAAGGGAGCTGACCGCTGAAGTCTTTAACTTCGGGGATTCCCCTGTGTCGCCGGAGTGGAAACACAGGCTAGTGGAGAAGATGCTGAAGATGGAAGCTGTTTTTTCTCGGGGTGAGTTTGATGTGGGCTGCTCCAAAAGCACTCGCCACACCATCCGGGTGACGGAGGACACCCCGTTCCGAGAGAGATCCCGGCGGCTGGCTCCGGCCGATGTTGAGGACGTGCGGTAGCACTTGTGCAAGTTGAAGGAGGCCGGAATCATAGCTGAGTCCCGAAGTCCTTATGCGTCCCCAATAGTGGTGGCACGGAAGAAGAATGGGCGAGTGCGCATGTGTGTTGACTACAGGACGTTGAATCGGCGAACTGTCCCTGATCAATATACTGTCCCAAGAGTCGAGGATGCGCTGGCCTGCCTGAGCGGTGCAAAGTGGTTCAGTGTGCTGGATTTAAGAAGTGGGTATTACCAGATCCCGATGAGTGTGGGCAATAAAGAGAAGACCACTTTTATCTGCCCGCTGGGGTTCTTTCAGTTCGAACGAATGCCCCAAGGCATATCGGGAGCCCCAGCCACCTTCCAGAGGCTCATGGAGAGAACTGTGGGGGATATGAATCTGTTAGAGATGCAGGTGTACCTGGACGATTTGATAGTGTTTGGATCGACTTTGGAGGAACATGAGGAGAGGCTGTTGAAGGTGTTGGGCCGGCTTAATGAAGAAGGGTTGAAGCTTTCCCTGGACAAATGCCAGTTCTGCAAGTCGTCGGTTAGCTACGTTGGCCATATCATTTCGCGAGAGGGAGTGGCTACTGATCCAACCAAGATAGAGGCCGTGACCACCTGGCCGAGACCCCAGAAAGTGGGCGCTCTGCGCTCATTTTTGGGGTTCTGTGGGTATTACCGGCGATTTGTGAAAGGATACGCCAAAGTGTGTCACCCGTTGACTCAGCTGTTGTGTGGAAAGGACGGGGGACCAGAGGCAGGACGCTGGAGGATACTGGAAACCGGCGGAACCTTTTGGCTCGAGATGGGATAATCAATGTGAAGAGGCGTTCCGATCTTTGAAAAGGGCACTGACCCAGGCCCCGGTGTTGGCTTTTGCCGATCCCCAGAAGCCATGTGTGCTGCACACGGATGCCAGTCGAGAGGGTCTCGGGGCTGTTCTGTACCAGGAGCATGGCAAAGCATTGAGGCCGGTAGCCTTTGTCAGCCGAAGCTTGTCGCCATCGGAGAGAAACTATCCCACTCACAAGTTGGAGTTCCTGGCGCTGAAGTGGGCGGTGGTGGACAAGCTGGGCGATTACCTGTACGGAGCCAAGTTTGAGGTGAGAACGGATAACAATCCTCTCACTTATATTTTGACTTCGGCGAAGCTGGATGCCACAGGACATCGGTGGCTGGCAGCCTTGTCGGTATATGATTTCAGCCTGAGGTACCGGCCCGGAAGCAAGAATGTCGATGCGGATGCTTTGTCTCGTCGGGAGCCGGGGGAACAGGAGAGGGACGAGGAGTGGAAGAGTGTTCCTGCCCCTGGAGTGAAGGCGATGTGTCAGTTTGCTATCACCGTGAAGGCCGAGGGAAGAGGGAGGCTGGAACGAGCCATGGACCATTTGGGGGTTTTTGACGATGCCATACCCCTAGCTTACTGTGACCTGACCGCACTGCGGACTAAACAGTTGCCGGAACTGAGTCCGGGGGAAGTGGCAGCTGCTCAGCAAAATGACCCGGGCATTGGCACAGTGTGGAGAGCAGTCGAGAAGGGGGATGGGGCGTTGGCTGAGAAGGCGAAACACCCATTCGTGCCCCTGTTGTTGAAGGAGTGGTCTCGGTTGAAGTTAAAGAACCAAATCTTGTACCGGGTAACGGCGCCTCTGGACCAACCCCGCCATTGGCAACTGGTCCTGCCGGAGGAGTATTGGCAGGCTGTACTCCAGGCCCTACATGATGATTCTGGACACTTGGGGGTGGAAAAGACCTATGGATTAGTCAAAGACCGGTTCTACTGGCCCCGGATGAGGGGGGAAGTCGAAGAATACTGTAGGGGCTGCAGTCGTTGCATCCGGAGGAAGACCCTGCTCGCGTTGGCGGCTCCACTGTCGCACTTGCAGAGTGCGGGACCTCTGGACTTGGTATGTATGTATTTTCTGTCGATTGAGCCTGACACCAGCAACACCGCGAATGTCTTAGTCATCACCGATCATTACTCTCGCTATGCTCAGGCATTTCCCACTAAGGATCAGAAGGCGACGACAGTGGCGAAGGTGTTTTGGGAGAAGTATTTTGTTCATTACGGCCTTCCCAGGCGAATACATAGCGATCAGGGGCGGGACTTTGAGAGCTGCCTTATCCATGAATTACTGACTATGCTTGGGATTGAGAAATCCAGGACTACCCCTTATCACCCGCAAGGAGATCCGCAGCCAGAGAGGTTCAACAGGACCCTGTTGGATATGCTTGGGATGCTGGAGATTGGGCAGAAAAGCAGGTGGAGTCATCATATTGGACAATTGGTTCACTGTTACAATTGTACTCACAATGATGCTACAGGATATTCGCCCTATTATCTGATGTTAGAGCGGGAAGCGAGGTTGCCCATTGACTTGTGTTTTGGGGGTGAAGTGAGTGAATTACCCAGGAAGTCCCATCTAAAGTATGTGTCCGACATGAAGAGGGAGTTACAGTGGGCATACGAGTTTGCCGAGGCGGCGGCTACCAAACAAAATCAGAGGAATAAGATGCGGTATGATCGAAAGGTGAAGTTTGTTCAATTATTGCCGGGCGACCGGGTCCTTTTACGGAATTTGGGACTCCCTGGTAAGCACAAGTTGGCAGATCGATGGGCGGCCAGCCCCTATGTAATAGAGAGCCAGATGCCGAACCTGCCAGTTTACCGGGTGAAACCTGAGGATGGGAAAGGGCCTATCAAGGTACTCCATCAGAATCACCTGCTGCCGCTGGGTCAAGCGGTGCAGGTGGATACGGAGCCAGAGTGGGAGGTTACGCCTAGTACAAGGACTCTGCGAGGGCGCGGAGAAAGGGAAGAGCCCGCTGCTGAAGAGCGGGGACGGGTCCCTCGCCCGGAAATGGCTACCGATTCGGAAGAGGACGACTCAGATTAGTGGCCCCTGTTCCCATTCGCTAGTGCTCCAGTACCAGGAGAGGAGGCTCCTGGCCCTTCCCATACTGAATTGGATGAGAGGAGGGAAGGTCTTGAGGGTCAGATGGAGAGGCAGCCAACATTGGTGGGAGAGAGGGTGGAGCCCGAGCGTGAGCCGGAGAGATCTCAGGTGAGGGAGGACCCCTGTGAGGAAGGGGGTGAGGGTCTGTCAGGTAGACCTGGGGTGTCCAAGACAGTGGGTTCGCAGGTGAAGAGGGAGCCCAGTGGGGCAGAAGGGGTATGGAGATCTCAGAGGATTAGGCGCCCCCCGGAGCGGTTGACATATGTGGTACCAGGAGAACCAAGTGTGATTTCTACTGCTCTGGGTAGTTATGTCACTGCTTTCTGCACCTGGGTTGGGTTTTGTGTGTTGCAAGAAGCTTTGGGGAACTCTAGTAATGGCGTGAGGGTATGACATTTGCTGGTGGGGAGAGAATGTACAATATCCTGTGTATGTTACTAAAAAGGGCTTCTTTGGTTTGTTACGAGTAGGGATGTTTCTTTGTCTGTTAAATGTTTCTCTCGCCGTTGTTTCGCTTTAGAATGGCTGATATAGTAATTGTATTCATTTGTTAATCAATGGGGAATGTTATTGTGTTTTGTGAGGCTGGGAACTTGGGGGAGGGGTTGCGCGGGCTTGGGTGTGAGGGGAGTCGGGAGGGAGACGCCGAGGAAGGTGGACGTGCGCTCGGAAGACCACCGGGGAGTCCGAGGTGGAAGACGTGGAAGTCGGAGGCAAGCGACGAGGGGTCGAATGGTTCGTTGGTTGAGCTCCAACGAGTGCACTAACTGACTGAACTTTGATAAGTTGGCGCCTTTTGTTTTTTTCTTGTATATATATACATTGTATTGCCTAATACTCTTTTAATTTTAGTAAACTCTTTAAAGTGTATTTCATACCGGTATTTGTTGTGGGTTTGATACTGTTGGCGGGCGCGAGGCATAAACGCGATTCTCAAAGCACCTGCGTGTATGGGAGGTGGGTTGGTGAGTGTCTGGATCTCCTTTTCCCCTAGACATATACCAGCCTTTTGGGTAAGTGTTACAGATGTAACAGAGAAATGGCGGTAACTTAAAGGTAAAAATTTGAGGGTACAGAAAATTTATGTTCCTGTTAGGTTGAAAGGAAAGGTTAAAAGTTTGAGAGAGCCATGGTTTTCAAGGGATATTGGAAACTTGGTTCGGAAAAAGAAAGAGATCTACAATAAATATCGGCAGCATGGAGTAAGTGAGGTGCTCGAGGAATATAAAGAATGTAAAAAGAATATTAAGAAATATAGAAAAGCTAAAAGATGATATGAGGTTGCTTTGGCAAGTAATAGAAAATAAATCCAAAAGGTTTCTACAGTTATTTTAATAGCAAAAGGATAGTGAGGGATAAAATTGGTCCCTAGAGAATCAGAGTGGACAGCTATGTGTGTAGCCAGAAGAGATGGGGGATTTTGAACAATTTCCTTTCTTCGGTATTCACTAAGGAGAAGGATACTGAATTGTGTAAGGTAAGGGAAACAAGTAGGGTAGTTATGGAAACTATGATGATTAAAGAAGAGGAAGTACTGGAGCTTTTAAAGAATATAAAAGTGGATAGGTCTCCGGGTCCTGACAGGATATTCCCTAGGACCTTGAGGGAAGTTAATGTAGAAATAGTAGGGCCTCTGACAAAAATATTTCAAATGTCATTAGAAACGGGGATGGTGCCATAGGATTGGCATATTGCTCATGTGGTCCCATTGTTTAAAAAGGTTTCTAAGAGTAAACCTAGCAATTATCGGCCTGTAAGTTTGACATCAGTGGAGGGTATACTAATGGAAAGTATTCTTAGAGATGGTATATATAATTATCTGGATAGACAGGGTCTGATTAGGAACAGTCAAAATGGATTTGTGCGTCAAATTGGTCATGTGTGACAAATTTTATTGAATCTTTTGAAGAGGTTACTAGGAAAGTTGACGAGGGTAAAGCAGTGGATGTTGTCTATATGAACTTCAGTAAGGCCTTTGACAAGGTTCAGCACGGAAGGTTAGATAGGAAGGTTCAATCGTTAGGTATTAATATTGAAGTAGTGAAATGGATTCAACATTGTCTGGATGGGGGATGCCAGAGAGTTATGGTGGATAACTGTCTATCAGGTTGGAGGCCGGTAACTAGTGGTGTGCCTCAGGGATCTGTACTGGGTCCAATGTTGCTTGTTATATACGTTAATGATCTGAATGATGGGGTGATAAATTGGATTACTAAGTATGCGGATGGTTCTAAGATAGGTGGCGTTGTGGATACTGAAGTAGGTTTTCAGAGCTTGCAGAGAGATTTAGCCCAGTTAGAAGAGTGGAGATGGAGTAATAAGTGTGAGGTGCTACATTTTGGTAGGAATAATCAAAATAAGTCCTACATGGTAAATGGTAGGGCATTGAGGAATGCAGTAGAACAGAGTGATCTAGGAATAATGGTGCATCGTTCCCTGAATGTGGGATCTCATGTGGATAGGTTCATGAAGAAAGCTTTTGGTATGCTGCCCTTTATAAATCAGAGCATTGAGTATAGGAGCTGGGATGTAATGTTCAAATTGTACAAGGCATTGATAAGGCCGAATTTGGAGTATTGTGTATAGTTCTGGTCACTGAATTATGGGAAAGATATCAACAAAATAGAGAGAGTACAGAGAAGATTTACTAGAATGTTACCTGGGTTTCAGCACCTAAGTTGCAGAGAAAGGTTGAACAAGTTAGGTCTTTTTTCTTTGGAGCATAGAAGGTTGAGGGGGGACTTAATAGAGGTATTTCAAATAATGAGGGGGATAGATAGAGTTGACGTGGATAGGCTTTTTCCATTTAGAGTAGGGGAGATTCAAACAAGAGGACATGAGTTGAGAGTTAAAGGGCAATAGTTTAGAGGTAACACGAGGGGGAACTTAGTCATTCAGAGAAAGGTAGCTGTGTGGAACGAGCTTCCAGTAGAAGTGGTAGAGGCAGGTGTGATTTTGTCATTAAAAAAAATTGGATAGGTATATGGACAGTAAAGGAATGGAGGGTTATGGGCTGAGGTTGCACTCGGTGAGAGTAAGCGTTCGGCACGGAATAGAAGGGCCAAGATGGCCTGTTTCTGTGCTGTAATTGTTATATGGTTATATGAATGGCTTCTCGTATGAATAGCCCTTGGTTTTCCTGGGGCTTCATTTCTGGAATCAGAAAAAAGAGTGCTGATCCCATTGAAACCTATCGAATGTTGTAAGGCCATGGCAGAGTGGATGTGGACAGGATGTTACCTTGAAAGGAGGGTTTTAATAGCAGAAGTCACAGCTTCAGAATAGAGGGGCGAGCTTTATTGAATGGATTTGAGGATGAATTTCTTCAGTCAGAGAGTTCTATGCCACAGACAGCAGTGCAGGCTGTCGTTAATATATTTAAGACAGTGGTTGGTTGATAAATTCTTGATTTGTGAGGGGATGAATGGTAGGCTGGGACAGCAGTAAACTTTGGCTGAGAAGAGCAGTAGATCAGCTATAATGAAATAATGGAGCAGACTCGATGGCCAAAATCACCGAATGCTGCTCCTGTATTTTACGGTCTTATGGAAAAGTTTAAAGGAGTAGATTTAAAGCTTTTCTTAGCAAAACATTGCAGCAGAGGAGTAGCTCGCATTCATTTACATCAAAGGGGTCAGCATCACCAAAGTGCAAACACCAAATCCCAGCAGATCACTTCACATTCGTGACTGTTAAGTATAAAGGGATCCCTGCCCCTTCGACTTACCAGGAACGGACATGTTACTGTGAGGTGTACATCATCCAAAACATTTTACAATTAGTATATTGTGGTTACTGACCGATGCTGACACTTGGAGATTAAAAACAATAAAACATGGGAAATTATAATTTTCGGATTTTGCATTTATTGTTTATATTTTTTTTTAAATTTTAATACCTTCTAATCAGCCATAGACGAAATTTTAGTGATATTGCAGTCAATAATTTTTCTGTGAAGACAATTATAAGCTAATCCCTGTTGCTGAATTCCCGCTGAACGGTTGCACATTGAGACCCGAAATAGCAGTCGCTTGTTGCTCAAAACAAATACTATTCCAAATAATCGTTTTGAATTTGCAATAAGAAATAATTGATTTTTGCATTTTATTTGAAAATGTTCCCCTTTGCTACAAACAGGTACTTCAGTCCATTTTTCAGCTCCTCCCTGAATTTTCTCTGTGTCAGTCCATAGATACACGTGTTAGTGCAAGTACTGAGATAAGACAACATGTAGGCAGAGACCTGCAGGATATAGGTCGGTTTGCTCATATATCTGTCTGTATAGAAATAGTTTTCGACCTGCCAGTTCACAGAAAACACGACATAGGGCATCCAGAATAATATAAAATTGGCTGAAAGAGCGAACAACAGAATCATCGATTTTCTGCGGTTTACCACCTCTGGATCATTACGATTTTCGTTGCTTTTACGAAGTACCTGGCGAACTCTATTTGTCGCTAAAATCCGATTGACGGTTGAAACATTGAAGAGCAGAATTAAAGAGATTGGTAGTAACGGTGTTGTGATGCTGTCTAATACCTGGTAGGCTTTCCACAGGGGTGACGTGAAGTATTCAGCTACGGCGACACAACGCCATTGATCCACAGCAAAGTAAAATGGAATGTTCTGGGCAAAACACGCTGCACTCACTGTTGCTACCACCACGGTCGCTGTTCTCTCGGTGCAATATCGGTTTCGCAGATTCTGACAGCAGATGGCGACGCACCGATCGAACGTGAAAGCAACCGTCAACCAAACGGAACAGTCCCAGGTTGCGAGACTCAGGATCAGTAGCAGAGAGCACGCCGGATTTACGAGCAAGAAATTGGAAAATAGATAGATATAATTTATCCTCTGTAATATAATAACAACGATGACCACCATCAGATCGGCTGCCGCCATGGCCACAAGGTAGAGAGTGATGCATTTGGACAGACCGCATTTCCCGCGGGACAGGATCACAATCGCCGTCAAATTAACTGAAATAAGTTATAAAAAAACAATTACTATCAGCACAGAATGATTAGTGTGAATTTATAATGCAGTGTGAATGGTAGTCCTTCGGACCATTGTTTGGAGTCTCTGCCAGGGTAACAGTTCACCTGTACTGACCGATTGTGATGTAAATGGCTCAGTCAAGCTGATTCTCTGTTATAATGCATCATTTACATCTCGTCAGTTTCACGCCTTGAGGAAACCATCAGCAGGGAAGCAGGAGGCTAGCAACACAGCGCCCTCAGGCGCCTCTGTTAAATAGTGAACAAAGAGCCGAAACCAACCTGTAAAGGGAAGGTTATCAAGAGCTGTTAGGAATAGGATGCCGAGGATGCGTGCCGAGAATGCCACAGTTAGTGGAGATTGTTTTTAATTTCTGGCTTAAGGACGTTATAATCATTTAATAGTGTCTTTTTAAGTTTGCTTACATTTAAATGAAATTATTTGATATTTACATTGATAAAAAGGTTATAGATGCTTTTCATTGGAAATCGGGTGATATTTGGAGACATGGGGGAGACTTGTGACCTCACAGGATGTGAAACGGCTCACTGACCTACCTCAGAGAGACGAGGAAGATCTGACACATGGAAACAGATCATCAAAATTAACGTCAGACTTAATACTCTGTGCGCTCTGTCTAGAAGAACGGAGATGCTGGTGAAGCTACTAAATTTTGGATACCACATGAAGAGCGAAACGCCAAAATTGCGAGCGAGTACCGCATGCAAACTTAAAAGTAATCTTGCCGAGATAGGTGCAATCAGTAAAATATTCCTGGGAAATCAACATGCTCACAGAAAAATCAATATGAATTTGAAATCAATAGTCGGACATTAAGTTCCGCACATTCTTGTAGATAGCTGTTTGGATAATTATATTGAAATTGAAAAAGGGAGAAAATAACGGTCATTGTAATTGACTACGACCATAAGACATAGGAGCAGAATTGGGTCATTTGGCCCATTGAGTCTCATCCGCCATTTTATTATGGCTGATCCATTTTCCTTCTCAGCCTCAATCTGTTGCCTTTCCCTGGATCCCTTCATGCCCTTAACAATCAAGTACATCAATATTTGCCTGAAATACACATAAGGATTAGCCCTCCACAGCCACCTGCGATAACGAGTTCTACAGGTTCACTACTTTCTGGCCGAATCAATTTCTCCTTATCACCCTTCTGAAAGGCACCCCTCTATTCTGAGGCTCTATCGTCGTGTCTGAGATTCTCTGACCATCGGAACCAACCACTCCACATCCAAACTATTGACACCTATGTCAATCGCATAGCTTTCGATTAGGTCACCGCTCATTCATCTGAATTCCAGTGAATAAGAGCCAGAACAATCAAACTCTCTTCATATGACAAGTAGTTCAAACTTGGAATCACTTCCTGAAGCTCCTTTGAACCATCTCCACTTTCAGCATATCATCTCAAAGATCAGTGGCCCAACATTGCTCACAATCAAGTCAGGCCTCGCTTGTGTTTGATAAAGTCTTAACAGTGCACCTTTGCTTTTATATTCTCATACTCTTGAAATCAATGGTAACCTTACATTTGCCTTCCTCACAACAGATTACGCTTAGGAAATCCTGCACAACGTCTCTCAAGTCCCTTAGCGCCTCATATCATTGCATTTTCTTTGCCTATTCATGCTAGGGATTTTACTAATACCATGGGCTCGTAGTTTGTTAAACTGTCTCTTTTATGGCATCTTGTCAAAGTCCTTCTGAAAAACCATATACACAAAATCAAATGATTCTCCCTTCTTTATCTTGCTAGTGATTTCGTCAAGGAATTAAACTTGTCAGGCACGATTCTCCTTCAGGAAACCAAGCTAACTACGTTGTATTTTATCATGTTCCTCCTAGAAACCTGGAACGACATCCTTACCAAATGCCTCCAACATCTTCCCAAGCACAGAGGTTGGACTAATTGGCCTCAATTTCCCTGTCTTCTGCCTCTCTCCCTTTTTTTAAGAGTGGTATGACATTTGCAATTTTCCAGTTTTCTGGAACCAATCAAGATTCTTGTGATGGTCCAACGATCATTACTAATACCCGCACATTTTTTCATTGTCTTTAGAAACATTGAGGTGTACACCGTCTGGATCAGGTGATACATCTTCCTTCTGACATTTCAGTTTCCCAAGGATCTACTCCTTGTTAGTCGTAACTTTACAAATGTGATGACCCCTGACATTTTGTAACTTACAGCATACTATGAAGGTTGACGCAAAATACATTTTCATTTCATCCACCATTTCCTTGTCCAACATTACCAACAATCCAGCATCGTTTCCACTATCGCTTATTTTCGTATTCCATCTTTGCCTTCTGAATGACTTTTGTAGTTGCCTTCTGTTGGTTTTTAAAAGCTTCCCAATCCTCTAACTTCAGACTAATTTTGTTCCATTATATGTTCTCCCTTTAGCTTTTCTGTTGGCTTTGAAATCTCTTATGAGCCAGGGTTCTGTTATGCTTCCTATAGAATACTTATTACTGTTTAGGATGTATATATTATGTGCTTTCTAATTTGCTTCAAGAATTCCAGACATTGCCTCTGTTTGTAAACCCGAACTACCTCAACTTCAATTCTATTCTTCCGGTTACCATCTAATTTAAAAGTATCAGAACAACTCTAACCAACCTGCCAACAAGGATATTGGACACCTTTGAGCTCATGTGCAGCCAGTCCCCCTGCCAGGCAGTCAGCTGCCACGTCATCCTATTCTTAGCCTCACCGGTGCGTGGAAACTGCAGAGGTTCAGAGATTACTATTCTGGAAGTCCTGTTTCTCAACCTACCATTGGTGTCAATATGTACCAAGATTTCTCGCTCTGCACCCTCGTCCTTGAGAATACAATGGAAAAAATCCATCACATCCCTGATCCTGGCAGCAAGGAGGCAACATATGATGGGGGTATAACTACCTCGCCAACAGAACTTCGTCGTTGTTCCTCTGACTAAGGAATCCCTTATCAATAAAGCAGTCCTTGCCAGCGCTGTGCTCTTCATATCTTCATACCTGATTGTCCCAGGTACCCAGTCATTCTATCTAAAGTTGTATAATTATTGTTGATGGGAACGTCCACAAGGGTAATCTCTACTGAACATGCTCTTCTGCTACTCCTGTGAATCACACAGTTGCATGTCTCAAACAATCCAGGGGTGATCCTGTAGTTCCAGTATGAGTTGATGATCACCAAGAAAACAGGACACACATTATACTCCCTCCATCAGTAGTCGGTCGCGCTGGATGGGACAAAGAAATCGAGTAATAGCCTAATAGCAGCAGCCACTGGTTTGAGGACAACCCCATTCTCGATTTCAGAAACATAGTTTGACTACATGAGACTAATGAGGACTAAAGAGTTGACGGACAACCTACTCTTTTAACACATATTTCACTTGCAGGACTAAGTTTTCTCGGCTTTGGGAAGGATGAATGATACAAAGCCATGTTTGTTGATTGAAAATCAAATGGCAGATACCAAGGTAATTCCCGGAAATATTCTTTACCAAGGTACCTGTAAAGTTTGGCCACATATTTATATAATTTAATCATAACTACAAAACGGTGTGAAACAGTATTAACATTTATTTATCTCACTGCGTGGAATGAGTTTGCACCTTCAACCTAAACCACAGGGATCACATAGAGACGATATATTTTGAATTCCCTCAGTCTCCTCGAGTCTCCCCCGTCCCCGTCCCCGTCCCTGTGCATTCACGGTATTCTGAACAGAATTGTACCGCCATTACCCGGCTTCAGACGGAGATATCCCGGCACAGTCCGGACAAGTGGTGATTCGGCCTGCTGAGTTAGTGCTGTCACAGTCAAGACGTGGCATGAAGCAGTATCTTTGCAACCTGTCCTCATGTAGTTTTTGTGAAGAGTCTCTACGCGAAACGTCAAATATTTATTCTTCTCCATAGATGTTGCCTGATCTACTGAATTCCGCCGGATGTATATGCGTGGTATTTTGCTGACTGCGTGATTTGTAAGCATATGTAAATATTTCTGGCATACAGTTCTGTGAATATAGAACAACGTGGTAATTTAAGCTCAGGTAAACAATACATAATATATCGACGGTGTCAGAGAAAACAGGACACACATTATACTTCTTTCACGGGTCCAGTTCTTCAGTCATATCTCCATGTAAAATTAAACCATTGAATTAACGCAAATTACATTTGGAATCCAAATTAACCGCGAAGGTTTATTTTCATCAGACAATAACAGAAAAGAAGCACTTAACAGCACATGCAACTTGGCCATCAAGATACAGTTAATCTGCAATGCTCGGAGCATTACCTGGAACACCGAGGGCTGCAAGCACCGGGTAGAAAATTCTGACGAAGTTATAAATTGCGGAATATCCCATTGTTTACTTGTAGTAGCGATCAGTTGTACAAATTGCCCAACTGCCTGCATGCCCAGATTCGAGGAGTTTTTATACATGAGTTGGAACCACGGGGACATCAGTTAGTTTTCCCATTGGTCACATTAGACACAATTCACTGAACAAACACGCAAAGTCAACTATTTTTTACTTCTTGTATCATTGTCAATCATAGCTCTTCAGGGAGAATTAGAAGCACATCTATTTGATGTCGCTGCGAAGTATTTTCAGTGCAGAGGGTCAGTGCAATTCTGTTTTGCAATACTTGAATCGTTAAACATACTTTCTATCATTGTACTCACTTGTTTTGGAAAACAAGCATTCTCTCCTTCAACCTTGTTTGCGTTCATGTACATATCATTTCAACAAGTCCAACAAATTTGATCACCTGCAAACACGTTTCACTAAGGCAGCCATTTGTGACAATGATTCACCACAAGCAGGCTTAAGGAATTCCTCCAGAACAGATGAATTTCTGTTCTGTACCATGTAGACCAGATATTGAGGCAGGTGCGCCTTTATCAGAGAGGCAGTAAAGGAACTGAAATATAGTGTTATAGTTGTGCAAATTATCAATGTATCACCATGTGCAGTCGTGGACTCTACACCGAAGGAAAAATGTAATTAAGCCGGAGAAGATACACTGCAGTTTCTGGTGGACTGGTTGGTTTCAGTTGCAAGGAAAGACTGGATGTGTGATGACTGCCTTCCTCGATGGTTAATGTACAGTTGGGATGCCTGGCACACGCTGCCATGGGGAAGTTGTGAAGCATTTGCTACAGTGGCATGAAGGGATTTCAGATAGGCGCATGAATATGTAGAGAATGGAGGGACATGGACCATCAACAAGCAGAAGAGATTTAGTTTTATCTGGCATTGTGATCAGCACAGCCATCGTGAGGTGACATGCTATTCGTGTGTGGTAATGCTCTGTGTTCTCCGTGAGCTATAATTGTGTCATTCTGCACTCTACTCCACTGTTACAACAGAGAACAATCCTGGCATCCAAGGACGGAAATAAGTAAAACCCCAACACTACATTGACATTCATTGATACTGCAATCACCTGCCTCCCACTGGGTATCTTTCAGGATATACAGGAGAGAGCTGATACAGTGGAACCTCTTGACCACCTCAAAATTACAAAAGAAGACTATTTTTCTAAGCTCCGCATGAGATATAGTTGTATAAACAACAACAAAAAAAAACATCTAAGAAATCGTGGAAATGTTTTGGCATGGATTGAAAGTGATCCTTCTTGCGAGAAAAGGCAATAAATTTTCCACCTCGAGAGATGAAGCCTGTGGAGAACAATAAGGATGTTTCAGGGCATCTGATGTTGCAGTCAGAACAGGCTGGAAGGATCATACAATGTGGCACTATAAGGTGCAGCACTGGAATGTAGAACGTAACACACACAGGTGAATGAATTACACAGGCTCAGGCAGTATCCGTGGAGAGGCATAAAGAGTCAATGTTTCGGCCACAACCCACATTAGGATGACCCAGCCCTAGTGCCGGTTCAATGTCACCGAATCTCTTGTGTTCAAGGATAAGTAAGGTACAATGTCGGTGATCCTCTGAGAGGACCGAAATGTTGTTATTGGATTTTGAAGCATGCCTGCGTCAATGTCTCGCAGTCAGGGGCTTCTGTCTGGACTCTTGGTGCAGTCACTCATGCCAAACAGATCAAACGGTAGAGGCCCCACTGAGAGTGGTCCAATGGTACTTCGCAACCATAACTGGAGAAAAAAAACACGTAAACAGACAGAGATGGAGGACCTACAGCCTATCTCTTTCTGGTTACCGGGAACCCCAGCTGAACTATTGTTTTCATTTGTCTTCCTCTTGAGTCTATCATGCTCAGCACCTTCTCTCCATGTAATTATCCAAATGTCTTTTAAATGCCGTAAATACAGGTGCTAGTTCCACTTCCCCAGTCATCAACTTCCATATATACATCAAATTCTGAATGAAAAACCTGCCTCTCACATTTATGTTGCATATATACTCTGACTCTAAATCCACTACTCCGGAAAAAAGCTATTCATGACTGCCGGTCTCTGTCATGAATTTATAAATCTCCCAAATGTGACTGATATTTCAGGAAATACAATGTCTTCGCTGATTTGGTCTCTCTTTACCACTTAAACTCTGTAGTCCGAGTTAATCTCAAATCGCTTTCGGCTCACTCTGATTAAATAATCTCCATGTGATAGGCAGGACAATCGTATCTGTGTGTAGTCCTCCTGACCGAAGCTTGACAAACATGATGAAGTCCTGATGGTTTCCTAGATGAGAAATCTTGCATGTTAACAGGGTACAATCAGTGGGTGGTGTTCACTTTGGTTACTTAGAATTTCAGAACGTCTTTGACAAGCTGCCACACAAGTGTCTTCGAAACAACATTGCCAGAAGATTTCAAACTAGAACAAAAGAACGGCTGTCCGCCAGGAGGCAAATCGTGAGATTCAACAGGCATTTACTGGTGCACTGCCGGCGACGAGTGGAGTTTCACAGGATGTCATTTAAAGTCGCGTTACAGTTTATGTTATTTGGAAACGATCTAGTTGACGGGATTAATGGCTTTGAGTCAAAGCTTGATAACGATGCGAAGATAGGTGCATGGTGGGTAATATCAAGAAGCAGGGAGTCTGCAGAGGTACCCCGACAGACTGGGAAAATGGGCAAATAAGTTGCACATAGAATACAGTATATGCAAGTTAAGGTCATGAAATTTGATAAAAGGAATCAAAGCGTAGAGTATTTTGGACATGGAGCAAATTCAGAAATCGGAGATGTAAAGGTTGTGGTAATACAAGTGTGGAATCGCTGATGCCTACGTTTCAAGATGAATCGGTAGCAATGAGGGAAATGCAATGTTACCATTTATTTCAAGGATAATATAATATAGAGGAAAGGAAATAATGCTCAGACTTTAAGAATGTTATTGTTCCAATCAAATTTACAGTAAACTGAATAGCTTTGATCCCCACACAGAACATAGAAGAGCACAAGACAGAGTAGAAAAATCTGCACATGATGCTGTGGCGAGTGCTTTACCCTTCCTAGTGTAAGTATCCTGACAGAAACATATGAGCGTCTGAGATGAATAGAAATGTAAATATCTCCCCCGACCTCACCCCGTCCAGTGATCTGCATTTCAAGAACCGTATGTTTAAAATTCAATTAGATCTTCAAATAAGACATCTTCATACAGAGTGAGTGGATGATATCAGGAACATGCTACGAGCCGAGGTGGCTGAATCACATATCACAGCATCTGCAGCGGGAGCACAAACTACTTTTATCTTGTCCTGAATTCATCTTTCAGCCAAATGGGGAACTGATCGGGTTTTAAAGTTCGAAGGGGTAGAAATGTTTTCGACAGATTGTGGTAGCCGGGGGACTGGGGGTTTGTGGTATTTGTGAAGATAAGCTCCACTGTTCGCGTCTCCAATCGCATCATGTGACCAAGTTCGGCTCCTGGATACATGTGGCTTAGCTACTCTGAGAAGGGACAGAGGCAAGTTACTGACGCCTTAACACCAGTTACTTTGGACAGATGGCTCGTCACCCGTAGTTGGCAGCTCATCACGGAGAAATGAAGATCTGATCTCAAACCTATGCTGTTCTCCGGCGATACTGACTTACCGGGGAAACTTTGGGATTAAACCCTGAGGGGAAATCCGGAAATCTGGAGCTGGAGACCATAAGGCAGACTTTAGGAAGTTGAACGCTGACTGGAAGCAAATGCGCCGCCTCGTATGCGCTGCCATTCCTTTGCAAAAGCTGCATGGAGAGTGGGGTTGAGGGGGGGGGGGGGATTGATGACTGCTACATGGGTAAAAGCTTAGTACCCAATCTTATTCCCCTGGTGTACGTAGGGGTTTGTACGACATCAAGGCAGGTAGCTTGGTCAATCCTGACCAACGGAGTGGGTCTGAAATTACCCCACTTCTCTCTTCAGTCCCTTGTAGTAAAAGAACAATTGAGTGTTCCTGGCTTTAGCTGTTAGCCCTTTCTTCAGTATTAAGCCCCAGCCACTTTAAAGACTTCAATTTCCAGAACATTTACCTGCGTTACTGGCTATTGTTTGGAACCCAGACTGCCCCTCTGCCTACCAAGGTTTGGTACCTGAGAGTACAAGGACTAGATTTTAAACCTCGACATGGGAACAGGGTATTGCTGGTTTGCATTTGCTTAACCTGTCTCTGATGTTCTAAGACTTACAAGGATTACCCCTTGTACTAATGATCAGTGAGGCACAGAGAATCTGTATTTACCGACAAGTAACTCTTTATTATTTCAACTAGAAAGCACTAGGGTTCACGCTCTTATCTGCGTGTCTGCTCCCTATTAGAGTACCCTGACATTTTATGAACAGTCAATGAAGAGAAAAGGTAATACACTGAAACATACAAAAATAGAAAACCTACAGCACAATACAGGCCCTTCAGTCCTGACGAAGGGTCTCGGCCCCCAACGTTAACTGCTCATTTCCACAGATGCTGCCCGACCTGCTGAGTTCCTCCAGTGTGTTTTACGTGTTGATTTGACCACAGCATCTGCAGTGTACTTTCTGTTTACTTACTTAGAAATTGCCTAAGATTAACCAAAACCCTTTATTTCTCTAAGGTCCATGTACCTTTCCAGGAGTCTCTTAAAAGTCACTATCTTATCCACCTCCATCACCGTCACCGGCAGCCCATTCCATGCACTCACTACTCTGCATAAAAAAAAACAACTTACTCCTGACATCTCTTCTGTACCTAAAGGTACTAATATATCTTAAAACTGTGCTAATTCATGTTTACCATTTCAACCCTGGGGGAAAAAAAACCTCTGACTATCTATACGATCAGTGCCTATCATCATTTTATATTCCTCAGTCAGGTTACCACTCATAATCAGCCGCTCCAATAAGAAAATGCCGAGTTCACTCAACCTATTCTCATAAGGCATGCTCCCAAATCCAGGCAAAGTCATTATAAATCTCTTCTGCACCTTTTCTGCAGTTTCCTTATTCTTCCTGTAGTGAGGTGACTGAAACTGAGCACAGTACACGATATGGGGCCTGACCAGCATCCTATATAGATGTAACATTACCTCTGGGCTCTTAAACTGAATCGCACGGTTGATGATGGCCAATGAACCATATGGCTTCTTAACCACAGTCAAACTGTGCAGTAGCTTTGAGTGGCCTAATGTCCCTCTGATCTTTCACGCTGCCAGGAGTCTCACCATTAACACTATATTCTGAAATTATATTTGACCAACACTTATCTGGGTTGAAGTCCATCTGCCACTTCTCAGTCCAGTTTTGCATCCTATTGATGCCCACTGTAACCTCCGACAGTCCTCAACACGATCCAGAACACCCCCAGCTGTTGTGTCATCAGTAAATTTACTAACCCATTCCTCCACTTCCTCATCCAGGTCAGAGAAACATAGAACACAATACAGGTCCTTCGACCCAAAAACCTGTGCCGAATATGTCCTTACCTCAGAAATTGCCTAGGGGTTACCCATAGCCCTCTATTTTTCTGAGCTCTATGGACCTATACAGGAGTCTCTTAAAAGACCCATTTGTATGCTTGCGAGAGTACTTCTGTGGCTGTACACCTTGACAATAAGTACTATTTTAGTACTGTTGTGGGGGGGGGGGGGGCAGCCTTCCCAGAGGGAAGTGACAGTGGCCGTGCCTCTGGCACAGAGTCTGACCCTATAGCTCAGAAGGGTAGACAAAGGAAGAGGAAGGCAGCAGTGATAGGGGACTCTATATTTAGGGGGTCAGACAGGCGATTCTGTGGACGCAGGAAAGAAACTCAGTTGGTAGTTTGCTTCCCAGGTGCCAGGGTCCGGGATATTTCTGATTGTGTCCGAGATATCCTGCGGTGGGAGGGTGAACAGCCAGAGGTCATGGTACATATTGGTACCAATGACATAGGTAGGAAAAGGGAAGATGTCCTGAAAGAAGTTGAAAATCAGGACCTCAAAGGTAGTGATCTCTGTATTACTGCCTGTGTCACACGACAGTGAGAATAGGAATAGAATGAGGTGGAGGATAAATGCGTGGCTGAGAGAATGGAGCAGGGGGCAGTGATTCAGATTTCTGGATCATTGGGACCTCTTCTGGGGCAGGTGTGACTTGTACAAAAAGGACGGGTTGGACTTGAATCCCAGGGGAACCAATATCCTGGCGGGCAGGTTTGATAGAGCTGTTGGGAAGGGTTTCAACTAGTTTGGCAGGGGGGTGGGAATCAGAATGTGAGTGCAGGGATTAAGGTAGAAGGGAAAGGGCATGATGCTAAGAGTTGATGAGGAAAGATGGGCAGGGGACAGAACATGATTGTAGCCAGTTAAAGGGGTTGAAATGTGTCTATTTCAAAGCTAGGAGTATTGGGAACAAGGAGGATGAACTTGGAGCATGGATTAGTACTTGGAACTACAATGTTCTGGCCGTTACTGAAATTTGGTTGGACGAAAGGCAGGATTGGATGATGCAGGTCCCAGGGTTCTGGTGTTTTAAAAGGAATAGGATCGGAGGTAGAAAAGGGGGTGGGAATGGCATTGATGGTCAGGGATAGTATCACGGCTATAGAAAGGGAGGACGCTCCAGAGGGAGTGTCCACTGAGTCGGTCTGGGTTGAAGTCAGAAATAGGAAGGGATCAATCACTGTGCTGGGTAATAGTTCATAGGCCCCCAAATAGCCCTTGGGACACCAAAGAGCAGATAAGTAGGTTGATTTTAGAATGGTGCACAAAATACAGTGTAGTAGTTATGGGTGATTTCAACTTCCCTCGTATTGACTGGCACCTCCTGACTGCAAAGGGGATAGATGGGGCTGAATTTGCTAGGTGTGTTCAAGAAGGATGCCTGACACAGTATGTGGACCGGCCGACAAGAGGAGAGGCTATACTGGATCTCATTCTGGGTAATGAACCTGGTCAGGTGACAGACCTTTTGGTGGGGGAGAATTTTGGTGAGAGTGACACTATTCCCTTAGCTTGAGCATAGCTATGGAAAGGGATAAAGACAGACAGACAGACAGACAGATATACTTTATTGATCCCGAGGGAAATTGCGTTTCATTACAGTCGCACCAACCAAGAATAGTGTAGAAATATAGCAATATAAAACCATAAATAATTAAATAATAATAGGTAAATAATGCCAAGTGGAAATAAGTCCAGGACCAGCCTATTGGCTAAGGGTGTCTGACACTCTGAGGGAGGAGTTGTAAAGTTTGATGGCCACAGGCAGGAATGACTTCCTATGACGCTCAGTGATGCATCTCGGTGGAATGAATCTCTGGCAGAATGTACTCCTGTGCCTAACCAGTACACTATGGAGTGAATAGGAGACATTGTTCAAGATGACATGCAACTTGGACAGCATCCTCTTTTCAGACACCACCATCAGAGAGTCCAGTTCCACCCCCACAACATCACTGGCCTTACGAATGAGTTTGTTGATTCTGTTGGTGTCTGCTACCCTCAGCCTGCTGCCGCAGCACACAACAGCAAACATGATAGCACTGGCCACCACAGACTCGTAGAACATCCTCAACATCGTCCAGTAGATGTTAAAGGACCTCGGTCTCCTCAGAAAGTAGAAGCGGCTCTAACACTTCTTGTAGACAGCCTCAGTGTTCTTTGACCAGTCCAGTTTATTGTCAATTCGTATCCGCAGGTATTTGTAATCCTCCACCATGTCCACACTGACCCCTTGGATGGAAACAGGGGTCACCGGTGTCTTAGCCCTCTTCAGGTCCACCACCAGCTCCTTAGTCTTTTTCACGTTAAGCTGCAGATGATTCTGCTCACACCATGTGACAAAGTTTCCCACCATAGCCCTGTACTCCGCCTCATCTCCCTTGCTGATGCTTCCAACTATGGCAGAGTCATCAGAAAACTTCTGAAGATGGCAAGACTCTGTGCAGTAGTTGAAGTCCGAGGTGTAGATGGTGAAGAGAAAGGCAGACAGGACTGTCCCCTGTGGAGCCCCAGTGCAGCTGACCACTCTGACATACAGTGTTACAAGCGCACGTACTTTGGTCTGCCAGTCAGGTAATCAATAATCCATGCCACCAGGGAAGCATCCACCTGCATCACTGTCAGCTTCTCACCCAGCAGAGCAGGGTGGATGGTGTTGAACGCACTGGAGAAGTCAAAAAACATGACCCTCACAGTACTCGCCGGCTTGTCCAGGTGGGCGTAGACATGGTTCTGCAGGTAGACAATGGCATCCTCAACTCCTAGTCGGGGCTGGTAGACAAACTGGAGGGGGTCTAAGTGTGGCCTAACCATAGGCCGGAGCTGCTCTAGAACAAGTCTGTCTAGGGTCTTCATGATGTGGGAGGTCAATGCCCCCGGTCTGTAGTCATTGGAGCCACTGGGGCGCGGCATTTTTGGTACAGGGACGAGGCAGACAAAATCAGACAAAATGGTAAAGTGCTTAACTGGGGAAGGGCTCACTTTGAAGGGATAAGGCAGGAACTAGCAAGAATAAATTGGAAACAGATGTTCAAAGGGGAAAGCACAGAAGTAAAGTGTGAGAAGTTTAGGGACCACTTGAGCTGGGTTCAGGATATGTTTGTCCCACTGAGGCCAGGAAAAAATGGTAGGAAAGGGGAACTCATGTTGCCTCACAACTTAGGAGAGCTCAAAAGGGGCATGAGAAGGCCTTGGCATGTAGGATTAAGGAGAACCCCAAGGCGTTCTATGCGTATGTGAAGAACAGGAGGATGACGAGAACGAAGGTGGGACAGCTAAAGGATAAACAGGGCAACATGTGCCTGGAGGCGGAGGAGGTTGCTGAGGTCCTAAATGAATACTTTGCTTTAGAATTTACAAGTGAAAAGGATCTTGATCAGGCTGAGGTCGAAATAGAGCAGGCCTGTGTGTTGGTCAATGTGGAAATTACTGAAGAAGTGCTGGATCTTCTTAAAAACATCAAGGTTGATAAATCCCTAGGGCCGGATATGATACAACAGAGGTTGTTGTGGGAATTGAGAGAAGAGATCGCTGGAGCATTAGCTATGATCTTCGAATTCTCTTTGGCTACAGGGGAAGTGCCGGAGGACTGGAGAATGGCAAATATAGTTTTCTTGCTTTAAAAAAGGTAATTGAGAGAAACCTGGGAACGATAGACCGATGAGTTGTACGTCGGTGGTCTGCAAACTACTGGAAAGGTGTCTTAAGGATAGGATCTACGAGCATTTGGAGAAGTACAGTCTACTCGTGTATAGTCAACATGGTTTTGTGAAGGGAAGTTCGTGCCTCATGAGCCTGATTGAGTTTTTTTTTGAAGAGGTAACAAAAGAAATTGATGAGGGTAGGGCAGTGGATGTGGTCTACATGGACTTTAGCGAGACATTTGACAAGGTCCCTCACGAGAGACTCATCCAGAAAGTCATGAGGCATGGGATGTGGAACTTTGGCTGTTCGGTTAAAAAAAATGGCTTAAAGGAAGATAGCAGAGGGTAGTTGTGGAAGGAAAGTATTCTGCCTGGAGATCGGTAACTAGTGGAGTGCCACAGGGATCTGTCCTGGGACCCCTGCTATTTGTGATTTTTATAAATGACCTGGATGTAGATGCGGAAGGATGGGTGAGTAAGTTTGCGGATGATACGAAGATTGGAGGAGTTGTGGATGGAGCTGCAGGTTGTCGAAGGTTACAAGAGAATATAGACAGGCTGCAGGGTTGGGCAGAAAAATGGCAGATGGAGTTCAATCCAGATAGGTGTGAGGTGATGCATTTTGGAAGGACAAACCAGAGGACTGAGTACAGGATTAATGGTCAGTTACTTAAGAGTGTGGATGAACAAAGGGACTGTGGGGTTCAAATCCATACATCCTTCAAGGTCGCTGCGCAGGTTGATATGGTAGTTAAGAAGGCCTATGGAATGCTAGGCTTTATTAACAGGGGGATTGAGTTGAAGATTGGAGAGGTCATGTTGCAACTCTACAAATCTCTGGTGAGACCACACTTACAGTATTGCGTTCATTTCTGGTCACCTCATTATAGGAAGGATGTGGAAGCTATGGAAAGGGTGCAGAGGAGATTTACCAGGATGTTGCCTGGTTTGCAAAACAAGTCATATCAAGCAAGGTTGGCAGAGCTGGGACTTTTCTGTTTGGAGCGTAGAAGAATGAAAGGGGACTTGATAGAGGTCTACAAGATTATGAGAGGCATAGATAGGTTGGATAGACAGTATCTGTTTCCTAGGGCACCAAAAGCAAACACCAGAGGGCATATGTACAAAGTTAAGGGCAGGAAGTTTAGGGAAGACATCAGGAGTAAGTTTTTTTACACAGAGGGTTGTGAGTGCCTGGAACGACTTGCCAGGGATAGTGGTGGAGGATAAAACATTAGGGGTATTTAGAGCCTGTTGGACAGGCACATGGATGAAAGAAAAATAAAAGTGTAACCCCCTGGGTCGCCTCAGGCTCGCTGAGCTCGTTCTCGTCTAGGGGGAGCAGCCTTCGGCCCCGCCAAACTGGGTAATCAGCTGGTGTGGATGCTGTGTGATGTCCCCGCCTCGCCCAAAAAACAGACAGTACACCATATGCGATTAAATGAGTACAATTTATAAAGGTTACTATAACTAAGTGATTAAAAACGATACAGTACATATGAAGGAAAAATAAAGAAAGAAAAAGCACCAAACTTATCAAAGAACAAACCACTTCATGCACAACCGTTGGAGCTCAATTACTGAAGTCTTCTGGTCACCATTCGATCCCCTCCGAACTCCTCGATTTGCAGTTTAGGACCACCCCAAGTGGTCAACCAAGCACATCTATCTTCATCTCCTCTCCCCGGGGTACCTCCTGGCGTCGGACCCCCTGCTTGGGGTCCATTCCTCGCCCAGTTTACAGTATCGCGTCCTCTCTCTCACACCCCTCGCGCCGACTCCCCCAAAGCCCACCAACTATAGCTTACAGACTCAGAAGAAACAACAACATTAATCCCAATTGGTTTACAAAGGAATACAATTCTCGTTATCAGTAAATTTTAACCCAAACAAGCTTCCAGCACTCTCTCGCAACAAAGAAGCATTCCTACTTTTAAGAAAACAAAGAAGCCATTTTGATTACATACACAGTAACAAAGAGAAAGAAGAAACCCCCTTTACAAAAGGTTATGGGATAGTGTGGGTTTAGTACATTTCTTAAGGATTATATCGATCGGCACAACATGAAGGGCTGAAGGACCTGTACTGCGCTGTAATGTTCCATGGTCCTATGGTATCGCCTGCAACACCGTAACCGGTAGCCCATACCACGCACTCACCACTCTCAGCGAAAAAAAAAAACTTACCTCGACATCTCTTCTATATCTACTTCAAACCACTGAGCTCTCTCATGCTAGCCTTTTCGGCCCTAGGAAAGAAAAGTGAAACTTCTGACTGTCCACACGATCAATGCCTATCATCATCTTGGACAACACTACAGAGTCACCTCTGATCTTCCGTCGCTCCAAGGAGAGAAGGCAGAGTTCACACAACGTGTTTTAATAAGGCATGATCCCCAATCCAGGCAACATCTCCACCTTGAAAGTGTTTGTAGTGATGACTTGCAACAGACTGATAAGTTTGAGTATGTATGTGTTAAAGAAGAGGAAATGCTGGAGCTTCTGGAAAGCAGCAAGTTGGATAAGTTCCCAGGACCGGGCGAAATGTACCCCCGGCTATTGTGGGAGGCAAGCGAGGAGATTGCTGAGCCTCTGGCGAAGAACTTTGCATCTTCAATGGGGACTGGAGAGGTACTGGAGGATTGGAGGGTTGCGGATGTTGTTCCTATATTCAAGAAACGGAGTAGAAATAGCCCAGGAAATTATAGACCAGTGAGTCTTACCTCAGTGGTTGGTAAGTTGATGGAGAAGATCCTGAGAGGCAGGATTTATGAACATTTGGAGAGGAATAATATGATTAGTAGTAGTCAGCGTGGCTTTGTAAAGGGCAGGTCATGCCTTACGAGCATGATTGATTTTGTTGAAGATAAGACTAAATACATTGATGAAGGAGGAGCAGTAAATGTATGGATTTCAGCAAGGCATTTGATAAGGTACCCCATGCAAGGCTTATTGAAAAGGTAAGGAGGCATAGGATCCAAGGAACATTGCTTTGTGGATGCAGAACTGGCTTGCCCACAGAAGAAAAAGAGTGGTTGTAACTGGTCATATCCTGCATGGAGGTCGGTGACCAGTAGTGTGCCTCAGGGATCTGTTCTGGGACCCTAATTCTTCATGATTTTTATAAACTACCTGGATGAGGAAGTGGAGGGATGGGTTAGTAAATTTGCTGATGTCACAAAGGTTGGAGGTGTTGTGAATAGTGTGCAGGGCTGTTAGAGTTTACAGCGGGTGATTGATAGGATGCAAAACTGGGCTGAGAAATGGCAGATGGAGCTCAACCCTGACAAGTGTGTAGTGGTTCATTTTGGTAGTTCAAATATCATTGCAGAATATCTTATTAACGGTAAGGATCAGAGGGATTTTGGGATCCCAGTCCATAGGACACTCAAAACAGCTGAAAAGTTTGACTCTGTATTTAAGAAGGCGTATGGCGTATTAGCCTTCATCAATCGTGGAATGTTGCAGCTCTGACCCCACTTGGAGTAATGTGCTCATTTCAAGTCACCTCTCTACAGGAAGGATTTTGAAGCCATAGAAAAGGTGCAGAGATTTACGAGGATGTTGTCTGGACTGGAGAGCATGGTTTAACATGCTGGGGAGCAGGTACAGAGGAGATGTCATGGGTAAGTTTTTACTCAGAGAGTGGTGAGTGCTTGGAACATGTACAAACATGTTCGGCTCAACTTTGTGGTCCGAAGGGCCTGTATTGTGCTGTAGATTTTCTATGTTTTCTATGTTCTAAGTCCACGGAATATTCGGCAACACTGCGTGAGCCTTGGCGAGGAGTCTGTAGACGCTTGGCAGCATCATTACCACGGATGAGGTGGACAAAACTCTTTCTCATTTCCACAAAAAAGGTGGCGAAAGAAGTACAGATATCCATTTGGTTATCTGTGGCCCACGGTAATGCACTTCCCCGCAGCAACTTCATCTTCTCCATCAACTTACCAACCACTGAGGTAAGACTCACCGGTCTATAATTTCCTTGGCTATCTCTACTCCCTTTCTTGAATAAAGGAACAACATCTGCAACCCTCCAATCCTCCGGAACCTCTCCAGTCCCCATTGAAGATGCAAGGTCTTCGCCAGAGGCTCAGCAATCTCCTCCCTTGCCTCCCACAGTTATCTGGGGTACATTTCGTCCGGTCTTGGTGACTTATCCAACTTGATGCTTTCCAAAAGCTCCAGCACATCCTCTTTCATATGTTATGAAAGTACCACAGCTCTGAGGGGCCGAAGGGTGTGGGACCAGCCCCCTCCTTCAAGAGAATCGCAAGATCGCTATTAATTCGGGTCTTGGACCCAGGAAATGAGAGACAATGCCACGGAGTTGACCATTGTTCTTAGAGGCACCTGTGTGAATTGCAACTCTATAGTACGTGCCAGCTATCAGGGACATGGACACCCTCGGGCAATGTGATGTGGGGATGGCCTCACCCTACCTTGATTGACATTTACAAATCTGCCAGCCATGATAAAAAGGAGACTGCTGCAGGCGGTACTCCAGCGACGCACTAGACGGAGACCATCGCTCAGTCCTCTCATAATAACGGGAAGCTGCTCGGAAGCCACGTGTGATTTGGATCCCCTAGCTAGGAAATCGAGTGGCTAATAACCCCGAAAAGGATTTCGGACTGACAACGAGGAACTCCCGTTCTCGATCTCACGCTTTGAGTCCAGAAGGCTGGCAAGTTTATTTTCTCTCTCCAACCCGTGAACACCCAGCGGTCCCTCAAGCGGCAAAAAGCCTCCATGAACTGGCGAGACTTTTATATTTCAATTGGTCAAATCGTTTAACCCCTAGACAACGATAGAGCTTAGTTCTTATTGAGTAGTACTACCCCTGCGCTTTAGATTGAGTATTGACGACGTATGTTATCTGAATGTTTGTATTAACCTTACGTTTGTGCCCCTTTATAAATAAAAACGTTTGAAAATGGTACCATCAGACTTCAGCGGACCTCTCTATCTTTGCTGGTAAGTGATCCAGTTACGGGATACATAACAAGTGGGTGCCTCGTCTCGAGATTTGAAACCAAAATTGGGAGGGCAGTGAATTGGGTTTGTAAGTCAAAAAAAAAATTGAAAAAAAATTTGGATCTGGTACGTGGGTAGCCAGACAGGAAACCAGCAAAGATGGACGTGGATGAATTTATGAAAAACCCGACTGTAGAGGCGCTAGAGGCGGCCTCCAAATCAGACTTGTTAAATTTGGCGAAGGGATTGGACCTCGCAGAAGTGAGGTCGTCCATGCAAAAGCGGGAGGTGCGAGGGGCCATAACTCGGTATTACATTGGGAAGAAAGTGTTTGAAGCTGGGGTCTTGGAAAATATCCCTGAAAAAGTACCAGCAAGTGGAATGGATCAGCTAGAGTTGGAGAGATTAAGGTTGGAACATGAATTTAAAATGAAGCAGCTGGAAGTGGCTGAGAGAGAGAAAGAAAGGGCTGAGAAAGAAAGGGAGCAGGCGTTCCACATAAAGGAGTTAGAGGTGAAACGGGACCAGGAGCTCCAACTAAAGGTGTTAGAGGTGGAAAAAGAGCGGGACCAAGCTGAAAAGCAAAGACAGCATGAAATTCAGCTAAAAGAGCTAGTAGCCGAGAATGAGAGGGAATGAGCCGAGAATGAGAGAGAGCGAGCGGAAAAGCAAAGAGAGTATGAGGAGAGACAAGAACAGAGGGAACATGACTTGGAGATGGAGAAGTTAAAGAAAGAGCGAAGGGATCTCGGGTTAGATCGAGAGGAAAGGTTTAATGTTAGTCTGGAGTTGAGGGTAGTACCTCCATTCGAAGAGTCGGATGTTGATAGTTATTTCTTGCTTTTTAAAAAGATGGCAGTAAATCAAAAGTGGCCCAAAGAGCAGTGGGTGGCGTTGTTACAAAGTGTGTTAAAGGGGAAGGCACAACGAGCATATGCAGCCTTGGCCGTCGAGGAAGGGGAAGCGGAGAATTATGCCAAAGTAAAAGAGGCCATTCTCCGGAGTTACAAGCTAGTACCTGAAGCGTATAGACAAAGGTTCAGAAATTTACGGAAAGGGTGGAATCAAACGTATACCGAGCTAGCCTATGAAAAGGGTGTGCTCTTGGACCGTTGGTGCACTGCGGAACAGGTGGACGGGGATTATGGGCGTATCAGGGAGTTATTTCTGATCGAGGAATTAAAAGGGTGTGTTCCGGAGGAGATCCGGATGTATTTGAATGAGAAGGCGAATAAGTCCATCTCAGAAATTGCTAGGTTCGCAGATGAATATGCCCTAACCCACAGGATAAAGTTTTCCTCGCCAAAAAGTTACCCGAGAGACCGTCGGAACGGTAAGGAAAGTCCGCCGGCTGAGGCAGAGGTCCCGCCGGGAGCTAGTGGTAAGGTCGAGGGGGAAAGGCCTGGCGGCCCGGGATTTCCGGGCTTGACCTGTTTCAATTGTGGGAAGGGAGGACATATTGCCTCTAGGTGCTTTGCTCCGAGAAAGGAGCCAGAAACAGGGAGAGCAGTGGTCCCTATCGGGTGTGCTGTGGTAATCAGTAAATCGACGAGAGAGCCCCGGGTAGACAGAGTACGAGAAGGGTCAGAAACCTGGCTGTCACCCGGAACCGTGTCCGTGAAGGGGGGAGACCCACCCATTCCCATCCAAATCTGGCGAGACACCGGGGCGGAGCTGTCGTTGATCCGCTGTGAGCTACTAGATTTTGGTCGGAGAAGGGGAATGGTCGCCGTGAAGGGGATAGGTACAAGAATAGAAATGGTGCCCCCTCATCAGGTAATTATGGATTGTGAGCTGGTATCTGGACCAGTCGAAATAGGGGTGCCAGCAGAATTCCCGAGAACTGACGCGGACGTTCTCCTCGGAAATTATTTAGCCAGGGGGCAAGTCTGGACGCGGCTCCAACAGCCTGTGAGGATTGCAGCCCCGCCCCTCGCATCTCCAGTCTGTACCACAGGCGCGAGCATTCGCAGCCTGTCGAGAAAGGCAGCTGAGCAAGCGAGCAGTTTAAATCTGGCCAGTATTGATTTGGCCGAGACGGTCCTACCGACCCTGTACCACGGGGGTTCTGAGGGTGGTAAACTGAAGAGTAGTAAAGTAAAAGGGGTTAAGGGAGAGGAGCGAGATCTTCCCTTAGCGAAGAGAAAGGTCCTAGAGGTAGGAAATAAAGATGAGAGACGGGAAAAGCTGTTAAAAGGTCCAGAGTTGGACATGGATGATCTGTCGGGGATGGCAGCCCTGTTTGAAGAAGTTGAGAGTTATCAAGGTGTTCCCGATAATGAGATGAAGTCAGTCCTAGATGAAAAGGATGCCATTACCTTGGAGAGGTCCGCTGGGTTGGCAGACGAGGTTGTTTCAGCCCGCGGGGTTGAGTTTACTCCGGAAGGGAGTTGCCCAGAGAGAAACTGGGAGGATCAGGGGAATTTAGAATCTGAAAAGGGTACGGGTATTGAAAGCCTGGGAGAGGCAGATGTCCCGTTTGAGGGTGTCCAAGATGTGGATGCACATGGTACTGAACCTAGTAATGGAGCTCAGAACAAGTCTGAGGTATTTGATTCAGTTGAAAAGGAATGCAGTCCCTGTGGGTCAGATGGACTGGGTTTAGTGAAGACAGGGTTAACCCTGGTAATTGGGGGAAGGGAGGGTTCCCAGGTGTTGGTACACGAAGGAGTGGTGAACCTTAAAGTGGAACTCGACCATGGGGGAATAAACATCATTATTGAAGGGAACGGGAAGTTTGTAGTTCCCAAATCGAATGAAGAAAATTTAAAGGTTAGATTGGTGTCAGAAGAAGCAACCAAGCTACAGAAACGAGGGCTAGGGAACGCGGTGCCTGCGCATCGGTTACAGGTTGATTTGGAATGTAAAGGTGCCCCACACGCTGTTGTTATTCAAGAGCGCACTGTGAAAGAGCCGAAATTTAAATGCGGCCTGAGGGAAAGGTTTGAACGGAAACCCATCAGCCTGCATGGTCCTGACAAAAGGGCTAGCCGCCTGGGTAACATTACAGAATGGGGTGGAAATGGTCTAAGTGGTGTTGATAAGATGACCCCGATGAACGAGACGGGCGGGAGTTCACCACGCCAAATTACTCAAGTTCCCCACGGGGGGGGGGGGGGACTCCCCGGAAAAGAGGCGACGGTTAATTGAAGTCTGATGCTACAAGATTTTCAGTACGGTACGCGATGTTAAGATATTAAAGAAAGGGACACTGTAATCGTTAACTGTTTAGGTACTGACTTGAATGTATAACTGAGTAGCTCTGTAGTGAAATGAAAAGCTTGTGTATTGTGTTAGCTTCCAAAAATCCAGTAGGACTCTGTATCACTTCGTTTCCACCACTGGTGAAAACGCTCTGAAGAAAGGGGCTGTTATGAAAGTACCACAGCTCTGAGGGGCCGAAGGGTGCGGGACCAGCCCCCTCCTTCAAGAGAATCGGAAGATCGCTATTAATTCGGGTCTTGGACCCAGGAAATGAGAGACAATGCCACGGAGTTGACTATTGTTCTTAGAGGCACCTGTGTGAATTGCAACTCTATAGTACGTGCCAGCTATCCGGGACATGGACACCCTCGGGCAATGTGGTGTGGGGATGGCCTCACCCTACCTTGATTGACATTTACAAATCTGCCAGCCATGATAAAAAGGAGACTGCTGCAGGCGGTACTGTAGCGACGCACTAGACGGAGACCATCGCTCAGTCCTCTCGTAATAACGGGAAGCTGCTCGGAAGCCACGTGTGATTTGGATCCCCTAGCTAGGGAATCGAGTGGCTAATAACCCCGAAAAGGATTTCGGACTGACAACGAGGAACTCCCGTTCTCGATCTCACGCTTTGAGTCCAGAAGGCTGGCAAGTTTATTTTCTCTCTCCAACCCGTGAACACCCAGCGGTCCCTCAAGCGGCAAAAAGCCTCCATGAACTGGCGAGACTTTTATATTTCAATTGGACAAATTGTTTAACCCCTAGACAACGATAGAGCTTAGTTCTTATTGAGTAGTACTACCCCTGCGCTTTAGATTGAGTATTGACGGCGTATGTTATCTGAATGTTTGTATTAACCTTATGTTTGTGCCCCTTTATAAATAAAAACGTTTGAAAATGGTACCATCAGACTTCAGCGGACCTCTCTATCTTTGCTGGTAAGTGATCCAGTTACGGGATACGTAACACATAATATCTACATGCTCAAGCTTATCAGTCAGCTGCAAGTCATGACTACAAACACTTAAGATCCTTTTCCATTGTGAATATTGAAGTAAAGTATTCATTAAGTACCTCTGCTATGTTTCATTTTCATACACACTTTCCCACTGTCACACTTGATAGGTCCTATTCTTTTTCTTTAATTCTGACCGCCAAGGCCTTTTCATGGCACTTTCTGGCTCTCCTGATTTCCTTCTTAAGCTCCTACCTATTAGCATTATAATCTTCTAAATCTCTAAAATTACCTAGCTCTCTGAACACTTTTTAAGCTTTTCTTTTCTTCTTAACTAGATTGATTAAAGCCTTTGTACACCACGGTTCCTGTCCCTTACCATACATTCCCTGTCTCATTGGAACGTACCTATACAGAACTCCACACAAGTGTCCCCTGACTGTTTGCCACATTTCTTCCATACTTTTCCCTGAGAATATCTGTTTCCATTTTAAACCTCCAATTTCCTGCCTGATAGCCTCATGATTCCCCTTAGTTCAAAAACCGCTTTTCTAACTTGTCTGTTCTTATCTCTCGCCAATGCTATTGTAAAGGAGATAGTATTATGATCACTATCTCCAAAATGCTCTCCCACTGAGAGATCTGCACCTGACCAGGTTCATTTCCCAATGCCAAATCAAGTACAGCCTCTTCTCTTATAGACTTATCTACTTATTGTGTCAAGAATCCTTCCTGAACACACCTAACAAACTCCACCCCATCTAAATTCCTCGCTCTTTGGAGATGCCAATCAATATTTGGGAAATTAAGATCTCCCATCACGACAACTCTGTTGTTACAGCTTTCCAAGATCTGTTTCCCTGTTTGCTCCTCGATATCTCTGTTACTATTGGGCAGCCGATAAAAATACCCAGTAAAGTTATTGACACCTTCCTGTTGCTAACGTCCACCCACAGATACTCCATAGACAATCCCTCCATGGCGTCCACCTTTTCTGTAGCTATGGCACTATCTCTGATCAACAGTGCCACGCTGACACCTCTTTTGCCTCCTTCCCTGTCATTTCTGAATCATCTAAAACCCGGCACTTGAAGTAACTAATCCTGTCCCTGAGCCGTCCAAGTCTTTGTAATGGCCACCACATCATAGCTCCAAGTATTGATCCAATGCTCTAAGCTCATCCGCTTTGTTCACAACACTCCTTGCATTAAAATAGACACATCTCAATCCTTCTGTCTGAGCGCATCCCTTCTCTATCACTTGCCTATCCCCCCTTCTCGCACTGCCTACAAGCTTTCTGTATTTGTCAGCTAACCTCCTCTTTCCCAGTCTCTTCAGTTCCGTTCCCATGCCCTAACAATTCTAGTTTAAACTTTCCCCAGTAGCCTTAGCAAACCTCCCCACTAGTATATTGATCCCCCTGGGATTCGAGTGCAACGCGTCCTTTTTGAACAGGTCACACCTGCCCTAAAAGAGGTCCCAATGATCCAGTTATATGTGTAACAGTCACACAATTAGCAGTAGTTCCTGCCTCCCTTCTCATTTCTGCTTGACACTTTCTCACTGATTTTTTCGGTCCGCCTTGAAATAACCCCCTGTTATCTCACAAAAAGCAAGAGGAACTCAGTAGGCTGGGTAGCATGTATGGGCCCTAAACGTCCACTGCACTGTATTTCATAGACGCTGCCTGACCTGCTGAGTTCCTCAAGCATTTTTTTTCATGTTGCTTGGATTTCCAGCATCTGCAGATTTTCTCTTGTCCCTGATTCTCACTCTTTCTGCCCATGTACCTCAGGCATGGACCCCGTTGTCTCCGTTGTAAGTCCTGACGAAGGGTCTCGGCCCGAAACGTCGACAGTGCTTCTCCTTATAGATGCTGCCTGGCCTGCTGTGTTCCACCAGCATTTTGTGTGTGTTGTTTGAAATTTCAGCATCTGCAGATTTCCTCGTGTTTGCTCCGTTGTCTCATCCTCTCTGCACTGAAATTGCTCTTTGTTCTTTGTTTTCCGTTGGTAACATGGGGCTGCAGAATGCCATCTGCAGTCCTATCCTTTCATGCCTCCTCTTACTCCTCTCCCTGATTCACCGACAGCCCCACCTGCACACATCTATCTATGTCCTGTTCTTTGTTTCTTTTTCTCTCTTCTAAGCTGATCGTTGGTTGCCAGACTCTCTCAGTTTAGCTGATTTTCTACTTTGTTCTCTCTGACGTTCCCTCCTTCCTGCTCTCCAACTTTACTCATGCATCATCTTCCTTTGCCTTTTCTCGAACTATTTTTTGTCTCTTTCTCTGCATTACTGCTCGTTTGCTCATTACTGCTCGTTTGCCTCTTTCCACTCAGTCGCCGGATCTTGTCGGATTTCACAATTTTTTCTCTCGCGGATGCTCAACCCTTGACTCAGAGTTATCACCACTCTCTCCTGTTGCCCTCAGGGATTTGTCAACTCTGCTCCAACCCTTGTCTCTCAATTACTGTTGCTCGGTCCTGCTGCTCTCTGGGACTGCACATATCTCTTTGTGTTTCTACCCGGCACAGCCTGAATCTTCATTTTCCGTTCCATTTTCACGGTTTATTCTGCATTTTTAGTTCAGAACTTTTCTTGTATTTATGTCCGATCAGACTGGAACTTAGTTCAGCTTTGGAGGGTTGTGTGGGTATGGGTGTTATGTATCAGATATCTATGTTATAATCACTCTCTTTGTTGTGGCCTTTGTTCCGCTATTTGTAGAGTGGTTTTCGTGTCCTCTGTTTAAAAATGTTTCTGCTGCCCATGTCTATGAAAATTGTACCGAGAGCAGAGATTCAAGCTGTGGCACGCAGAGAGACAAAGAGAGAGGAGGGTAATCTGTGAGGGTGGCAATAGTTAATGAGACACAAGGGTTAAAACAGGGAGTTTCAGGTTCTACGAGATTAAAATCTGTGACATTCGAACAATGTGGCTTAGAGGAAAAAAAGACACAAGGAAAAGGAGCAATATACCCGCAAAAGAGAAGATAATAGTTCAGAGCAAGTGGGATGTTGTAAGGAGAAGGGGAGGGGATCGGGAGGAGGAGGAAAGTCACATTGGATAAGGGAGGGGATAAAAGAAAGGAAATTATAGGCCAATGTGACTGACTAAATTGGGTGTTAACATTTTGATGCCCATTAATAAGGAGAGTTTTTCAGGATACTTAGAGACCCATAAGACCATGACATAAGTGAAGAACGCAGCCATTCTGCCCATTGAGTCTCCTTCAACATTGTATCATTGTTGATTTATATTCCAGCTAAAGCCAATCACCTACCGTCTTCAATTAAACTTTTATACTCTTTCTAATCCGGACTCTGTCTAACTCCACTTTAAATATATGGGATGAGATGGCCTGCACTGTCATCTATGACAACGAAGTTTATAGATTTTCCAGATTTTGTTCCAGAGAGCAGATTTTCCTCCTCATTTCCTTCCTAAAGGGACGACATTGTATTCTGAGGCTGTGTCCTCTTGTCTCAGACTACCCAGAAGTTCCTCTCCACTTCCAGCACAATCTTGGTTTTAAATATTTGACAGAGTTCACCCCACACCACCACCACTTCTCATAAACTCCAGCCACTACACACCAGGTGTCATCAAATACTCCTCATAAAATAACCAATTAATCCTACGGATTATTCTCTTAAACTTGCTCATTGGCCTCACGTTTGCGGTCCAAAACTGTGCACCATGTTTCAAACGTAGGCTTGAAAATTGTATTGATGTTGAAGTCATTGAATAAACTTCCATACTGATAAAATGTGCCCATGTTATGCCTTCAATTGTTTATCCTGAGCGTAGACAAGTGCCACATCTCCTCGACCGAATTACGACGCAACTCTAACACGCCTGGTGACGTGTCGTTGTCAAGGGAGACAGAGAGCAGTGAGAGGCAACCTGAGAGGCAAAAGAGGCAGCGATGAAATACTCGACCGTCACAGCACCAAGTTCCGCCTACTTTCTCGCTTCTCGGTGAGACTATTGTCTCTTCGAACGGTAATATAGAATGGACTTTATGAAGGGACTCAACACGAAACTTCGTTCTTTATATCTCTCCATGGTTGCTGTCTGACCGATTGAATTGCTGCAACATTTTTTGTTTGACAATTTAGATTGCTGACGGTTTCCAGCAACTCAACGACCAGTGAGCATTCAGTACGGATTGCTAAATAGATTTTCACAGAGGAAACAGGTTTGTTCAGAGTCGATGCTTCGTCCGAATTGCTGCAGCATTCGTCGTTTGTTTTCCATTCTCTGACAGAATCTTGTTCCCGGTTCTTTCTGATTTTTTGTTCTTTTTTTCCATCTGTGTTGTCGGCCACTCGCTGTCTCGAGTACAGGGTGATGGTTCTGATGTACCATGTTGACATTGTTCATGTGATTGTTGCTTTTTCTGCATTGGAAAATTGTTAGGAGTTTTAGAATCTCTTCCAGCTGTGACAGAAGCATGTATTTTGTTTTGATAATGATGTTTTTGGGTAGTTAGAGAGATATCAGTCACACGAATTGTGAGAATTCTCCCCCCCCCCCCCGCCCGATCTCATGTTCGTCTGTGCCTTCCTCTCTGAAACTTTGTGTCCTTATCGAAATAAACTACTGATTCTCTTAGTTTTTTTGCCTGTGCAAATTTGACATGGTCTCCTTTGTCTCTTCACTCCGCTTTCCCGGTAATATTTTCTGCGGAGTGGCCCATTCCATAGTTTGATTTTCTGCCTTCATTTTCCCGTCCCATTCCTACAGCGGCCTCTCCACATCTGTCTGTGTCCTGCTTTTCTTTTCATCTCTTTCTCTCTCGTTTTTACTCGTTTGAAGCCACGATCACTCATTTTGCTTGGTTCTCTGCGTTGCTCTCTCTAATGTACCTTTCTTCCTCCTCTCAGCATTCTCCGCTTTTCCGCTGCACCATCCTCCTTATTTTTCCCTTTCGCGAACACTATTTTCTTCCGTGTTTCCTGGTTTTGCTGTTTGTTTCCGTTCTGCTCTTTGCTCTAAATCGGTGTATCTTTCCCCATTGTTACGAACCCCGTAACTGGGTCACTTACCAGCAAAGATAGAGAGGTCCTTTGAAGTCTGATGGTACTATTTTAACAGTATTTATTAGTAAAAATACACAAAAATAATATCAATGCAAACATACAGATAATATACGTCGTCAATACTAAATCTAAAAGTGCGGGTATAATAATAATAAGAAATAAGCTCTATCGTTGTCTAGGGGATAAATGTATTGTCCAATGGAAATATAAAAGTCACTCAGTTCATGCAGGCTGCAGACTTTGTTGGAGAGAGAGAGATTTTGAGAAACTTGCCGGCTTTCCTTTTTATGATTTCGATCCGTCAGGAGTCCCGTTGGTGTGGCCGTTCACTTATGGCCTCTCCTTTAGCTAAAGCCGTTCTTCCGTGGTGAAGCCGCCAATCCCAGGCAAGGGAAGGACGCACACGAGCCCCCCACCGGCTGTAGCTATTAAACGCTGTCACGGGATTTCTAGCGTTTCTCCTGGTGCGTCTAAAGGGGTTGTTCCCCAGACCCTCTTTTATCCTTACTCACGGGGTCTCAGATGTCAATCAGGTTGGGATGATGCAATCCCTCAACCAGCCCACTCTGGTACCCTCAGCCCTTGAGGGCTTCAATGAATAGTACAGTACTCAATACACAATTCCGTCTCCAAGAGACAATAGCCGTTATCAGGGGTTTTTGTTTCGCTGAGGTCAGGACACATTCCAAACCTTGAGGATTCTGCGTGTCTCTCTCTCATTTCCTGGGTCCCAGACCCGAATTAATAGCGATCTTGCGATTCTCAAAAAGGAGGGGGTGACTTTGTACCCTTCGGCCCCTCAGAGTTGTGGCACATTCGTAACACCATACCCCATATTTTTATCTGCCCCAACTCTCTACTTCAACCCTTATCTCACAGCTATTGTGTCTCGCTCAGTGATTGCCCATCCTTCGCAGGCCCTCAACCCGTCGCAGCCTACACCTCCTTATCCCGTCCAATTTATAACGGTCCTTTCTGAATGTTTCAGTGCAGAACCTTTCTTCTCGGTAGCACCAATTAGGCCTGATATTCACTCAGCCTGTGGATCGAGTACCTTCTGAGTCTCCCATCCTTACTACTTCTCCCTAGCATCCCCTTCTCCCCACATCACCACCAAATCCCTCTTGGACGGGTCATTGCTGGGGAGCAGGTATAAACCCAGAGGCCTGTCGTCCTTTCCTTTGTTTACAGACGCAGCTCGTGGAAACATTCCGATGTTGCTGGTGCTCCGAGATCCACTCCGCCCGATTCTATCACCGAGTGAGTGCTTGGGGAGAGCAACTCCCTCGGGGAACAGGTTTGAATTTATCACTTTTTTTGCCCGAACGCCCCAAGGAATTATCCTCTTCCTTTTTCTGTCATTCCAGAAACCTTTCTGGGTTATTTTTGATTTGCTGTTGAATGAAGAATATTACGAATTTTTTAGCGATAATTCAGCTGCTGGGTTTTAGTTTTAGTCTTGGAAATATCAGAAAATAAATGACCGATAACCATGGAAAATCACAGCTACTGTTACTGCCATCAACCATCTGTTCCTATCCTGGCTTCCACTAGTATTTATTGTTCAGGTGCACTATCTGTCCTACAGCAGACCCTGATTACCACTATGCAACTCTTACTGCCCCTCTCTCACCGCAATACCTCACTCCTCCCATTTAACTTGCCTCTATACCCATCTCCTCCCACTCCTAATTTCCACTCCAACCCTAATCCCTATCCTAATTTCCCTTCTACCTGAACATCTTCACACTCTCCACTGTATCTCTCCACACCACTTCACACGTTCCTCTATTGCCCTCTCCTTCCCTCCCAATCTCAACTAAACCACTTTCCTTTGCACTCTATAGTCTCGACTATATCCTTCTTCTCCTAACCCCTTGCTACTCTGCCCTTTGCACTTGGCCTCCCCTTCCCATCACCGTAATACCCAGCCATCCGATTTTCTCCTTTACCTGTCTTCTTCCCTCATACAGTCCTCTAGACCATTGTCTTGCTATCTCCACTCTTCCCCTCCCAAGTTTACCAATCCCCTCTCATACCATTGCATCCCCCATACCCTTTTCCTACCTCTGCCAAGCTCCCTTAAACCCTAAACAAATTGCCTATCCCTCCTCCTGCTCACGGGCCCCTATTCACCTTCCCCGCCACTTGCAATCGTCTCTATATCCGTCTGCTTCCTCAACGTCCCCATAACCTTCTTCCTCCTTCTAAATTCTCCTGTACCCCTTATCACCCACCCACATTACCCAAACCATTCTACTACTCCTACTAATATTTCCTATATGCACTAATTGAGAGAAATCTGACTGGATGCATCACTGCCTGCTATGGGAACTGTATCCCCTCAATCACAGGATTCTGCAGAGCGTGGTTCGGACAGCCCAGCGCATCTGAATTAATGAACTTCTCATGATTCAGGACAATTACAAAGACAGGTGTGAAAAAAAGGCTCAAAAGATCACTGGGGACCCAAGTCACACCGACCACAATCTATTCTAGCAGCAACCATCCTGGAAATGGTACCGCAACATAAAAGCCAGGACCAACAGACTGCCCTCCCAATCTCATCTATACACCTCCTCCACCTCCCAATCAGACCTACACCCCTCTTCCCATCCTCATCGACCCATATCCTTCTCCTAACACTCCTAAACTCATCTATACTCTTCTCATCGCCATCTCTATCCTGTTCAAACCCGTGTACTTTGTTATTCTCTGTATACCCATCCCTTTCCCCTCTCAGTTTCCTTCAATTTTCTCTTCGCCTTCTCCTTCCCCTCACAGTTCTCTAAATTTTCCTCCTCTCTATCTTGCCCCTCCCAGTTCCGTAAACTGTTGTCCTGTCACTTCCTATCTCCCGATACCCTTCTACTCATTATACAATCGCCCCATACCCCTCCTTCACTTCTAATCTTCCTGTACCATTCCTCCCACTATCAATTTTCTCTGTTCCCCACCTGCCCTCCCAACCTCCTGTGTACCCTTTCTGCCAATAGCCCGAATCTATCAGCCATTGAGCGTTTGGAGTTTGTGGAAACAGACCCTCCCTGGTTGAAGAGATTTGCTTTTACTCCCCAAGAGATGAACCTCTTATTTTGTTTTTCTTCAAAGATTATTTCACGGTTCTTTTAGACTTTGGTTTGAATTGGGAATTTCATGAATTTTTAAGTTAATTCCGCTGTCATTATTTTGCTTTTAATTTCGGACGTATTTGAAGGTAAACCCAAAACATATCTGCTGCTCTTCCTCCCAGCAATATACTGTTCCTGTCATGGCTTTTACTTGTGTTCTTCAGCCGCACCATCTGTCCCAGTGTAGGCAATGGAATCTCTCTCAGCGACTCTTTTGATGTCTCTCTCCTGCCCCACCCCCTTTCATTCTGTCTCTACAGGTATATTTTCTCTTTCCCTATTTCTCACATTTCTACCCTTCTCACTTTAATTATCACACTCACACCGTTCATTGCACTCCATCGTTTTCTCTATTTCTCTATTTTTCTTCTCCTTTTCTCCTCTCTTTCCTTATTTATCTCTCTCGTTCGATGTTTTCCATTCTTCACTCTCATTTATCCTTGTTAAATCATTATGTTTTCACACTCCCACTAGGTCTGTCTTCATTTATTTCTCTACTTATATTTCTTTCCCACTGTCACCCGCGTTCCCTCTCACTCGTGCCCTTGCGCCCTCTCGCCCTTTATTATCCGCTTCCTTCTCTGCCGGCCAGTCTCTCTCCTTCGCTCACTGTCCTGTCCTCATTTCTCTTCCCCTCACCCACATCGCCCTGCAGGTAAAACCCTCTTCTTCCTGCACATCTCTTCAACCAAGCGCCCTTCTCTCCACACCTTCTCTCCTAATTCTATTCATTATTCGCTTTTATTCCTCATTTACCCACACCTCTTCTACTTAATCACTTCTCCCCTTCCACTCCATCCCCATCCTTCAATACCTTACTCGCACCACTCTTCTGTCCTCCGCGTTCTTTTCCCCAGCCACAATCAGCACACCCTATCCCAATATCCATTTCCCCATCCTCCTCCCCTCTTTCCAGCTCCTTCACTCAGCTGTCATTTTCCCTACATTCACTGATGCCTGCGCCATCTTCTCGCTCCACTCCTCGCCATTTTGTTGTCATTGTTTTCAGGCCTTCTGAACCTCTCTCTCTCTGATCTTGTTTTGTTCTTTTCGTATCCCTTGCTCTTTTTCACATTCATTCTCTTTTCAATCACATTCTCTTGTTGTAGCTCTCTGTTTTACAACTTCCCCTGACTGCTTTCCTCCCTTTTCTCCACTGTCCCCTCTCTCCATACTCTATCATATACCCGCCTGCATTTTCCCTCCCCTGTCTGAATCCACTATATCCCCTTCCTCACTCCGAATCCCCATTGCAGGTTCCCTCCCCCACCCTCTTTCCTATAACTTTTGCCCTACCCAATCTACCCAAAACCTCTTTCCTCATATTTCTTCCCTTCAGCTCCTCCACCCCTCCCAATCTCCCTGGACTCGTCTCTACCACTTCCAATCTCTTCTACTCCCCCCACCCTACTCTGTCCTATATCCATTTCTTCCTGTACCCGGTCTTCAATACCATTCTCCACCCTATCCTAATCTACCTCATACCCCAGTCTTAACCTTACACAATCCTCTATTCCCCTCTCATCCACTGTGTCACCTCCCTCCCAATTCCCTATATTTGTCTCAGCTCTGTTAAAATCTCCTACTCCTCCCAATCTCCACCATATGCTTCTCTTACCCCTCCAAATCTCCCATCTTACCATCCATTACCCCTCAAGATCCCCTATACACATCACCTACACCTCCAGTGTCTCCTATATTCATCTCCTACCCCTCATTCCCAATCTGCTCCATTCTACATTCCTTCCTTCCAAGTTCCCTATATCATTCACCTTCCACTGTCTATCATCCCTGTAGCCTTTTTGTTTGCCACACAGTTCTCTATCCACTTGCCTTCCTCTCCCAATCTCCCTAGACTCGTCTCCTACCATTTAAAATCTCTTCTACTTCCCCTCCACCTCACTCTCTCCTGTGCACATGTTCTTCGCCCCATTGTTTCAAAAACCCTTCTCCACCCTATCCCAATCTCCGTAATACCCAACTCTTCACTTAAATAATCCTTTATACCCTTCTGATCCACAGCCAGTCTCCCGATAACCCTCCCCTCCCCCAACCACTTCCGTCTTTGCGTCTCAGCCCCATTAAAATCCCATACTCCTCCCAATCTCCACCATACCGCTCTCCTACACCTCCCAGTGTCCCCTATTCCCATCTCCTAACGCTCCCTCCCAGTCTCCTCATTCTTCTTCCCTCCCCTCCCAGTCTCCTCATTCTCCATTCCTCCCCTCCCAGTCCCCTTATTCTCCATTCCTTCCTCCCTGTCCCCTCATTCTCCATCCCTCCCCTCCCAGTCTCCTCATTATCCATCCCTCCCCTCCCAGTCCCCTTATTCTCCATTCCTTCCTCCCTGTCCCCTCATTCTCCATCCCTCCCCTCCCAGTCTCCTCATTATCCATCCCTCCCCTCCCAGCCTCCTCATTCTCCATCCCTCCCCTCCCAGTCCCCTCATTCTCCATTCCTTCCTCCCTGTCCCCTCATTCTCCACCCCTCCCCTCCCAGTCTCCTGATTATCCACCCCCTCCTCCCAGTCTCCTCATTCTCCATCCCTCCCCTCCCAGTCTCCTCATTCTCCATTCCTCCCCTCCCAGTCTCCTCATTCTCCATTCCTTCCTCCCTGTCCCCTCATTCTTCATCCCTCCCCTCCCAGTCTCCTGATTATGCATCCCTCCCCTCCCAGTCTCCTCATTCTCCATCCCTCCCCTCCCAGTCTCCTCATTCTCCATTCCTCCCCTCCCAGTCCCCTATATCTTTCTTCTTCTACTGTCACTCCCCTCTGTATTATATCGATTCGTCACACGATCCCCTGTGCCCTTCTCTACCAATCCCAATCTCCACTATACCAGTCTCATCCCTTCCCACATTCCTCTGTATGACTCTTATCCTCTTCTATTTTTCACCACAGCCCTTCACTACTATACCCCGTCTCTCTCATACCCATCTACTCCCCATTATAATCATTTCTGTACCACACTTCCCATCCTAATCGCCCATACGCCTCTCCTACTCTCACACATGACCCTTTATTCCACTCCTACCGCTCCAGATCTCACTTATGCACTCAACTACTCGCCTCTCTCTCCTATACGGCTCTCCTCACCCTAGAGCATTCATCTATACCTTTCTCCTCCCCCTCCTATTGTTACCTAATTCCCCTTCCCTTCACAATCTCACCTATGTCACCTTCGTCCCCCTGCAAAAGTCCGCTAGACCCTATCCTTCCCCTTCTAATCTCCCCTCTATCCCACCATCTTTCCCAATGTTATGCATCTCTCCACCCCTTCCAATCCCTGTTATGCATCTTTTCTTACCAGTTTCCTCTATGCTCGTCTCCTGAACCTAAACCAGTTTCCTAAACCCTTCCTAGTGTCCCGTATACGTCCAATCTCCCATCTATGCACCTTTTCCTCCCAATCTCCCACCTACACACCTTTTCCTTCCAATCTCCTGTATACCCTCCTTTGCCTCCAAATCTCATTTATTCCACTCATTCTCCACCCAATCTCCTCAATATCCTCCTATTCAACGCTCTCCTATATCCAGTCCTCCCCTGCCAATCTCCCAAAATACCATTCTCTCTCTCCGCTCTCCTTCCTTCTTGCCAGTCTACAATGTAAGCTTACCACCCTGCCCTTGTCTCCATAATCCATTCTCCGACATCCTTTCCTTTCCCTAGTCTTCGCTATTCTTCCCTCTCCACCATCTCAGCTTCTCCCTGTCGTCTCTGCTAATCCCTTCTTCCCTTGCATCGGTCACTTTTCATATACTTTCCTCTCCCTCTGTCTCTGACCACACCTCGTTTACCTTGTTTCCCAGTGCACACCCTACCACGCTCTCAACTCCTCTCAATCTGTCAAACCACCATCTGGACTCTCCTTGCCCCATCTCCGCCCTCCACAATTCCTTCTCTCCTTTATCTCTTCCCACTCTTTTCCAATCTCCCCCAGCACTTTCCTCACTACTCACAAATTTCTCTTCCTCTCACCGCTTCTCCATTTTCTCCACCCTCTCCTAAATACCACCCACACATCCCCACAGTCACCTCCATTCAGCAATACCACTGTGCAGTTACTACCCACAGGGTGCCCACTGTTCTTTTTGCCCCTACCCGATGTGACCTGCACCTCCATTTCCCGTCCAAACCATTGTTCTTACTGAATGTTTCAGTTCAGAACTTTTCCTCTGGTTAGCAGCAATCAGACTTGAACTTCGCTCAGCCTCTGGAGAGGAGTGTGGTTGCTGATGTGATTATCTGGCTTCTGGAGTCGAATTTACATTCTGCGCCTCCCTCCTTGCCACTCCCAGCATCACCGGTTCCCCGATCAACTCCTAATGCGTGGGCGAATTGTTACTGGGGAGCGAGATATAAACCAAAAGAGACGCCATCCTATCAATTGTTTCCAGGCCCGTCTCTCGTTAAGCGTTCTTATGCTGCTTCTGCTCTGAGATCGGTTCCGCCTGAATATATCCGCCAGTGGGAAGGCCGCTCCCTGGGGGAACAGGTTTACATTCTGTCGTATTTCCTCCCCGAGCTCCCGAGGAATGATCCTCTTCCTTTACTGTGCTTACAAGACCCTTTCCGGGTTATTTTAGATTTTCTGTCAAATCGAAAATTCTGTGAATTATTAAAGTTAATTCCGCTGCCCTTTTCTTGTATTTAGTCTCAGACATATCGGATGATAAACCTGGAAAATCTCAGCTGCCATTTTTACCACCAGCCTTTGTTCCTGTTACGACTGCTACTGGTGTTCTTCAGTCACACCACCTCCCAATCCTACTCTGCTACTCTTTCTGCCATCTCTCTCTCTCTAACTCTCTCCCCACCCCCAGTCACTCTCTACCTCCCTCTCTCCCCTGAGTTTTCTCTTTATAACTTCAACCTCGCCCAAGTTCTCTCTTTACCTATCTCTCTCAATCTATTTTTATCCCTCTCTCAATCTGTTGGCGTGGCAAGGCTCTGGTCGCACTCCAGCGGCTGAACTTGACGGCGATACAGGCGAGAAGTCAGGCGAGGTTGCAGGCAAGGCTTCAGGCGGGGGTAGCACGTTAAACAATGGAAATTGCAGTGGCCTGAGAGGGGAACTGGCCGAAGTTGACTGGAAAGGGATATATACAAGGACAACAGAGCAGCAATGGCTGGAGTTTCTGCGAAAAATGAGGGAAGTGCAAGACAGATTTTTTTCGCCAAATAAGAAGAAATTTTCAAAGGGAAGAAAGGACACTATCGTGGCTGACAAGTGAAATCAGAGCCAAAGTAAAAGCAAAAGAGAGGGCGTGCAAGGAAACCAGAGCTAGTGGGAAGATAGAGGTCTGGAGAGCTTTTAAAAACCTGCAGAAGAAATCTACTAAGATCATTCGTAAGGAAAAGATGAATTATGAGATGAAGCAGGCGACAAGTATCAAACAAGATACTAAAAGCTTTTTTAAGTATATAAAGGGTAAAAGAGAGTCAAGGGTAGATATAGGTCCAATTCAAAATGATGCTGGAGTATTGTAATGAGAGATGCAGAGATGGCAGTGGAATTGAATGAGTAGACAATAGACAATAGGTGCAGAAGTAGACCATTCGGCCCTTCAAGCCTACACCGCCATTTTGAGATCATGGCTGATCAATTACTATTAATACCCGGTTCCTGCCTTGTCCCCATATCCCTTGATTCCCCTATCCATAAGATACCTATCTAGCTCCTTCTTGAAAGCATCCAGAGAATTGGCCTCCACTACCTTCCGAGGCAGTGCATTCCAGACCCCCACAACTCTCTGGGCGAAGAAGTTTTTCCTTAACTCTGTCCTAAATGACCTACCCCTTATTCTCAAACCATGCCCTCTGGTACTGGACTCTCCCAGCATCTGGAACATATTTCCTGCCTCTATCTTGTCCAATCCCTTAATAATCTTATATGTTTCAATCAGATCCCCTCTCAATCTCCTTAATTCCGGCGTGTACAAGCCCAGTCTCTCTAACCTCTCTGCGTAAGACAGTCCAGACATCCCAGGAATTAACCTCGTGAATCTACGCTGCACTTCCTCTACAGCCAGGATGTCCTTCCTTAACCCTGGAGACCAAAACTGTACACAATACTCCAGGTGTGGTCTCACCAGGGCTCTGTACAAATGCAAGAGGATTTCCTTGCTCTTGTACTCAATTCCCTTTGTAATAAAGGCCAACATTTCATTAGCCTTCTTCACTGCCTGCTGCACTTGCTCATTCACCTTCAGTGACTGATGAACAAGGACTCCGAGATCTCTTTGTATTTCTCCCTTACCCAACTCTACACCGTTCAGGTAATAATCTGCCTTCCTGTTCTTACTCCCAAAGTGGATAACCTCACACTTATTCGCATTAAACGCCATCTGCCAAGTATCTGCCTACTCACCCAGCCTATCCAAGTCACCCTGAATTCTCCTAACATCCTCATCACGTCACACTGCCACCCAGCTTCGTATCATCAGCAAATTTGCTGATGTTATTTTCTATGCCTTCATCCAAATCGTTAACGTAAATGGTAAACAGCTATGGTCCCAATACCGAGCCTTGTGGCACTCCACTAGTCACCACCTGCCATTCCGAGAAACACCCATTCACTGCTACCCTTTGCTTTCTATCTGCTAACCAGTTTTCTATCCTTGTCAATGCCTTCCCCCCGATGCCCTGAGCTTTGATTTTACCCACCAATCTTCTATGTGGGACCTTATCAAATGCCATCTGAAAATCGAGGTACACTACATCCACTGGATCTCCCCCGTCTAACTTCCTGGTTACATCCTCAAAAAACTCCAACAGATTAGTCAAGCATGATTTACCCTTGGTAAATCCATGCTGGCTCGGCCCAATCCTATCACTGCTATCTAGATATGCCACTATTTCATCCTTAATAATGGACTCTAGCATCTTTCCCACCACCGATGTCAGGCTGACAGGTCGATAGTTCTCTGTTTTCTCCCTCCCTCCTTTCTTAAAAAGTGGGATAACATTAGCCATTCTCCAATCCTCAGGGACTGATCCTGAATCTAAGGAACATTGGAAAATGATTACCAATGCATCCGCAATTTCCAGGGCCACCTCCTTTAGTACCCTAGGGTGCAGACCATCTGGACCTGGGGATTTGTCAGCCTTCAGTCCCATCAGTCTTCTCATCACCGTTTTCTTCCGAATGTCAATCTGTTTCATTTCCTCTGTTACCCTATGTCCTTGGCCCATCCATACATCTGGGAGATTGCTTGTGTCTTCCTTGTGAAAACAGATCTAAAGTACTCATTAAATTCTTCTGCCATTTCTCTGTTTCCCATAATAATTTCACCCAATTCATTCTTCAAGGGCCCAACGTTGTTCTTAACTATCTTCTTTCTCTTCACATACCTAAAAAAGCTTTTGCTATCTTCCTTTATATTCCTGGCTAGCTTGCGTTCGTACCTCATTTTTTCTCCCCGTATTGTCTTTTTAGTTAAGTTCTGTTGTTCCTTAAACACTTCCCAATCATCTGTCCTCCCACTCACCTTAGCTCTGTCAAATTTCCTTTTTTTAATGCTATGCAATCTCTGGCTTCCTTTGTCAACCACTGTGGCCCCTTTCCCCCCTTTGAATCCTTCCTTCTCTGCGGGATGAACTGATTTTGCACCTTGTGCATTATTCCCAAGAATATCTGCCATTGCTGTTCCACTGTCTTTTCTGCTAGGCTATCCGTCCAGTCAATTTTGGTCAGCTCCTCCCTCATGGCTCCATAGTTTCCCCGTTCATCCGCAACACTGACACCTCCGAGCTGCCCTTATCCTTCTCAAATTGTAGATAAAAGCTTATCATATTGTGATCACTACCTCCTAATGGCTCCTTTACTGCGAGATCGCTTATCAAATCCTGTTCATTACATAACACTAAATCCAGAATAGTCTTGTCCCTGGTCGGCTCTCGTACAAGCTGTTCCAAGAATGCATCCCGTAGGCACTCTACAAACTCCCTATCCTGTGGTCCAGCACCAACCTGGTTCTCCCAGTTCACCTGCATGTTGAAATCCCCCATAACTACTGCGACATTACCTTTGCCACATGCCAATGTTAACTCCCTATTCAACTTGCACCCAATATCCATGCTACTGTTTGGTGGCCTGCAGACAACACCCATTTGGGTCCTTTTGCCCTTACTGTTCCTCAGTTCTATCCACACAGACTCTACTTCTCCTGACCCTATGTCCCCCCTTGCAAAGGACTGAATCTCATTCCTCACCAACAGGGCCACCCCACCCCCTCTGCCCACATTTCTGTCCCTACGATAGCACGTATACCCTTGTACATTCATTTCCCAGGTCTGATCTTCCTGCAGCCATGTCTCCGTTATCCCAACAACATCATAGTTACCCATTCGCACCTGTCTTCACAGGTGAAGCTTGCATCAGTCTTCACAGTGGAAGACGCCTGCAGTACATCAGACATTCAAGAGTGTCGGAACTGAGGTTTGTGCCGTGAAAATTACAACTAAGAAGGTACTCAGGAAGCTCAATGTCCTAAGTGTGGATAAATTTCCTAAACCTGAGGGAGGCCTTAACGATGATCTTTCAAGAAGCAATAGATTCTGGGATTGTACCAGATGGCTGGTAAATTGCAATTTTTATCCGTAATTTAAGAAGCGTGGGAGGCAGAGAAAGGAAACTATAGTCCTGCTAGCCTAGCATCAATGGTCGGGAAGATGTTGCAATCGATTGTTAAGGATAGGATTTTATAGTATCTGGAGGCACATGACAAGATATGACAAAGCCAGCATCGATTCCTGAATGGAATATCCTGCCTGAGAAACCTACTGCAATTTTTCGAGGAAATTACAAGCAGGGTAGACAAAGGAGATGCAGTAGATATAGTGTAGTTGGATTTTCAGAAATCCTTTTATAAGGTGCCACACATTTGGCTGCTTAGCAGGATAAGAGGCCATAGAATTATAGGGAAGATACTAGCATGGGTGGAGTATTAGCCAGTTGGCAGAAAACAGAAAGTGAGAATAAGAGTATCCTATTATTATTAAGAACCAGCAGAAATGGACACACCTGGAGTCTGGGTCTTCCGTTATAAACTCTATTTGATTAGTAACTCAGTGAATAAAGTAATATAAAACAAGATACGGTAAACAGGTTAGCAAAGTATGTGCATATATATAGGTGAGTAAATAAGGTCCCAAGCTTCCACAGCTCAGGTGATTAGGTGATACAGTCTTACGGTGGTATGATAAGTAATCAGTTCAGTTCTGGAATGTAGTTTGAGTAGAGTTGGAGAGAGAGAGATAGAGAGTTAGAATGTTCATCAAACAGTTCCTGCCCTCTCTGTAAAAGTGCAGAAGCTGACAGTTGCCTTGAAGAAGTGTAAACATGTTTGCAGAGAAAGAATAACACCATCTCCGAGCATTCTGGTGTCTGGTGTTGAACATCTCCCTCTCTCTTTTCAAAAGCATAGTTCAGAGGTAATTCAGGACCCCGTCACACCCCCTTCCTTTTAGGAAAAATTTTGATGAAACAGCAAACTTTCTGTCCTTACTATCGATTATTCAGCTTAAAGCCATACGTGTTATTATCAGGTAACATAGCAAAGCATTACAAGTTTAAACATCACATCTAGACAAACAAACTGCTATAACATTGTCAGTACCTTTCACGTGCTTTGTTTCCATGTCATACTCTTGCAAGATCAGACTCCAGTTAAGCAACCTTCTATTCTTATCCTTTATTTTACCCAGAAACAAATGGAGTATGGTCCATATAAACCACATGTGGTTTCTGCGCGGGACAAACATCGAAATGTTGTTAAGCCAGAATAAGTGATAGCAACTCCTTCTCAACAGTGGAGTTATTTTTCTGATGCACATTAAATTTCTTTGAAAAATAAGCTACTGGGTGTTCAGTTTCATCATCATCCTTTTGCAACAATACTGCCCTGGCAGCTTCATCATAAGCGTCTGTTGCTATAGAGACTGGTTTGGAAAAATCAGGTGCTTTGAGCACAGGATGATTACACAGGATGGTTTTCAGACGTTCAAACGCCTCCTGGCAAAGGTCATTCTATACGAATCTTTCACTCTTCCCTACGAGTTTCGTTAGGGGAAGAGCGATATCTACAAAATGCTTACAAAACTATCAGTAATACCCCACCATTCCTAAAAACCTTCTTAACGCTTACTTGCCCATCGGAACGGGAACCTCAGCAATAGCCTGAACCTTGGCCTGCACAGGTGCCAGCTAGCCCTGGCCTACTACATAGCCAAGATACATAACAGTGGTGTGGCCAAATTCACTTTCATCAAGGTTTACAGTGAGCTTTGCCTTGGACGGCCATTCATACAATTTCCCTACTGCTGAGATATGCTCTTCCCAGGTGTCATTCCATACAACCAAATCATCAATATAAGCCCCTGTATATTCTAAACCTTGAATATCTGATTTCATCATCCCTTGGAGCGCCCCTGGAGCATTTTTCATCCCAAAAGGTAAAACATTGTACTCATACAATCCAGATGGTGTCACAAATGCAGATATTTCTTCAGCCCTTTCTGTTGAAGGAACACCCCAGTAACCTTTCAACAGGTCAATCTTTGTAAGGTATTTAGCCCTCCCCACTCTGTTAATACAGTCATCCACTCTTGGGATGGCATAAGCATCTGTCTTAGTTACTGCATTAACTTTTCTGTAGTCAGTACAGAATCTCATACCCCCATCCGATGTAGGGACAATCACGCATGGTGACGCCCAGTCTGAAGTGGTTGGCCTAATTATGCCGGCTGTTAGCATGTATTCAATTTCTTGTACAAACATTTTATTTTTGACTTGGTTCATTCTGTAAGGGTGCTGCTTAACGGGATCAACTTCATCTACAATTATATCATGCACTGCAGAAGTGCACAGTCTTGAAATGTCAGGGAATAAACCTTTATACTTGTTAATTAAGCTCTTAAGTTGTTTTTGTTTCTTTGACTGCAAATATTGAATCTTCCCAACAAGATTTTTCAAAACATCAGAATTTCTGAGTCTTGTGAAAACTACAGGGAGCTCTGGTATTCCAGTATCAGACACCACAATCTCCTCTGTTGTCATAATAGTACTCACAGGTGCAGGATCGAGGTCATGATAACCCTTGATCATATCTACGTGAACGAGCTGTGCAGCCTTCCGCCATCGGTCAGGAGTTCTAATAACATAATTTAAAGAGTCCATTTTCTTCATTATTTCATATGGTCCACTAAATCTTGCTTGAAGGGGGTTGATAAGCAGGGGGAATGGCTTCAAGACCCTTTCCCCAACATGATATCTCTGCTTCCTCACTCTTCCGTTATACCCCTGTGTCATGTTTATCTGAGAGTGCTGTAAATTCTCCTTTGCAAGGTTACAAGCCAAGTTAAGTCTATCTCTGAATTCCAAAACATAACTAAGCACGCTCATACTTACATTCTGATCTGACCATTGCTCTCTTGGAGGCCCCAGTGAGATGAAACGCGTAATCATCATCGGATGACCGAGCGAACGTGACGCGCTACCAGATCAACTCACACCTTACAATAGCTATAAAGATGAGCTCGCAGTCCAAGAGGGCTTAATCTTCAAAGGTGAGCGTCTCATCATACCGCAATGTGAGCAAAAGCAAATGAAGGAAAAATTCATTCAGCACACTGCGGCGTAGAAGGATGCCTCAGAAGCACACGCGAATGTCTTTTTTGGCCAGGCATGAGCAGCGACATCAAGCAATAAATTGCTACATGTGATGTTTGTCGCACATACGAAATGAGTCAGTAGAAAGAATCGCTTATGAGTCATGAGGTCCCTGCTCGGCCGTGGGAAAAGATCAGTACCAACCTATTTACATTCGAAGGAAAGGATTACCTTTTCAGCAGTTTCAGTAATACAGCAATTTCTTCGAGGTAGATCTTCTTTGCGATACGACCAGCGCAGCCGTTATTCGCAAATTGAAGGTTCATTTTGCGAGAAATGGTAGCCCAACACAAGTGGTTAGTGATAATGGGCCACAATACACGTCAGCAGAGTTTCACAGAGTTGCACGAGCATGGATTTGAGCACTTGTGTAGACGTCCCGGAAACAGCAAAGCGAATAGAAAATCAGCAGTTAAAACAGCTAAGCGGATCCTCACAAACAGCAACAAATCGCGAGCAGATCTCTACCTCGCACTTCTAGACCATCGCAACACACCTTCGCAAGGGCTCAGCACGAGTCCTGCACAACGTCTGATTACAATTACAACAAATCAGCCAAAGACCTTGCCCCGCTCGACGACGGGGATAACGTGCGCATGCAACCCCATGTCAGGAACGCGGCCGGATGGACCCAAACGCAGGACGCAGACACTGAAGTACAAAGGGGAGGGCAGGATGGGGATGGCATGGCATTTAAGGGTAGAGCTGGGGTTCAAGTAGATAGAGTGTCAGGCAGGCAGAGCGGAGCGGGCTCCCGAAGTTCAGGCAGGCAGAGCGGAGCGGGCTCCCGAAGTTCAGGCAGGCAGAGCGGAGCGGGCTCCCTGAGTTCGAGTTCAGGTAGACAGGCTCCCGGTCAGTCAGACAGGCAGGCAGGTCTAGGTGGCTAGATAGGCTGGCGGAGAACCCTCCCTGGGCGGGCCGCATACATCCCGGGATGGGCCGCCTCCCAGGCGGTAACACCGGAGGCCTGGGCACGACGCGAACCCCTAGGCGGGTGCGGGGCACGGTCCCAGAGTTCGGGCGGGAGAGGAGGACAGGGCAGAAGAGAGCCTTCCCTAGGCGGGCCGCATATGTCCCGGGTAGGGTCGCCTCCCAGGCGGAAACACCGGAGGCCTGGGCACATCGCGGACCCCTAGGCGGGTGCGGGGCACAATCCCAGGGTTCTAGCGGAAGAGGACGGGGCAGAACCCCCGCCGGGACGGGGCAGACCGGCCGGGCCTGCCCGACGGAGGCAAGGGATAGGAATGGGCAGAACCACCGCCGGGCCGCGGCGGGTCGGCCGGATCCGTCCGACGGAGGCAACGCATAGGAGCGGGCAGAACCACCGCGGGGCAGCGGCAGGTCTGCCGGACCTGCCCGACGGAGGCAAGGGGTAGGAAGGGGCATAGGTCCAGGGTGACCAGCACAAGTCATGATAACAGGAAAATCGGGAATGGCCGGCAGACAGCGTGACCGCGCGAACAAAACAAACGAGCGGAGAAGCGGGATCAGCGCATGGGAAGAAAGTTGGGGGAGCGGACCAAACTGGCAGTACTGGTACGGGGCCGAGAGCATGATGAAGATCAGATCTGAGCCCGGGCAGGATAACAGAATGCCGAGAAGCGTTCGGAGCCGGCGGAGAAACAGGAAACAGAACAAAGCGACCACCCGCCTGGTCCCAGTCCCAAGGCTCCTTATAAACACCTGCAGCTCAATGAGTTACAGGTGTGCCTCCTTGAGCCAGGAGGGTCCTAACTAGATCACGGGTGACGGGTGGGACACTTGCAGGACCGGATCAAGACCCGGAACGCGGATTCCAAACCGGACCCTGACAGTACCCCCCCCCCCCCCCACGCCCAAGGGAGCCTCCTGGCGACCAAAGCGGGGCTGGGGGGCCAGGGACGGTACGGGGGCTGGGGGGGAATATACAGAGCAGAGAGGACCCCAGGGTAACGAGACCTAGCCTCCAGTGCCTGTGCCGCTGGGTCCATGCGTGGGTGGGCTGGTCGTTCTGTCAGGAACGCGGCCGGATGGACCCAAACGCAGGACGCAGACACTGAAGTACTAAGGGGAGGGCAGGATGGGGATGGCATGGCATTTAAGGGTAGAGATGGGGTTCAGGTAGATAGAGTGTCAGGCAGGCAGAGCGGAACGGGCTCCCGAAGTTCAGGCAGGCAGAGCGGAACGGGCTCCCGAAGTTCAGGCAGGCAGAGCGGAGCGGGCTCCCTGAGTTCGAGTTCAGGTAGACAGGCTCCCGGGATTCAGGCAGACAGGCTCCCGGGGTTCAGACAGGCAGGCAGACAGGTCTCCGGGGTTCAGGCAGGCAGGTAGACAGCTCCCCGGGGTTGAGGCAGGCAAACAGGTCCCCGGGGTTCGGACAGACAGGTCCCCGGGGTTCGGGCAGGTCTGGGTGGCTAGATAGGCTGGTGGAGAACCCTCCCTGGGCGGTCCGCATATGTCCTGGGTAGGGTCGCCTCCCAGGCGGATACACCGGAGGCCTGGGCACGACGCGGACCCTTAGGCGGGTGCGGGGCACAATCCC